>NC_142045.1:11414450-11714450 GCF_982192425.1 Myodes glareolus | reverse complement strand
GGAAATAACAGGGCAAACTGGCTTGCTCAACTATTCAAATAAGTAAGCTCTCAATTCTTCAAAAGGCCTTGCTTTAACTACCATTTTACTAAATAATTCCTAACTACATTTTAAACATTTTTCTGTATGCCCAAAGATAAGTGAGGCTCTTACTATTCATCAAAGAAAATTTTCTTTGCAATAGACAAAAGGATCATTACATAAAACTACAACTGATCAAAATGCAGAGAATAAGAGACCTGTAGTTTTCGGTCCCAACAGTTACTTCTACAATACAATTCCTAGGGTTAGGGCTCAGGAATCATTGCAGAATAGAGGGTAGAAATATTTGAAGAACCAGAGGCACAGGAAGTTTGCTGTGAGATTGTATCACCTAGAAAAGGTAGTCTGTACCCATGAAGTTTCATCAACATGGCTGCCTAAATAAGACCTGGACTGCGTAGTGTTATAAGAAAGACAGTGCATCAATATACAAGGTAGACTGATATTGAAGAAGAAATCTAACTTCAACTTTGGCCATTCAAATGAGGGCAGATATATCGGTATCACCATTCATGAATGGGTTAGCATTCAGACACACGAACACAGTGTAGTAACTTGAAAGAAAAGTGCTCCCATAGGAAGTGTCACTATTAGGAGGTAGGGCATTGTCGGAGGAGGTGTGGCCTCGTTGGACAAAGTGTGCTACTGTGGAGGTGGACTTTGAGGTCTCATATATGCTCAAGCCATGTCCAGTGATACAGTTCACTTCGGGTTATCTGAAGATCAAGAGAGAGAAATCTCAATTACTCCAGTACCATGTCTGACTGCATGCTGCCATGCTTCTCGCCATGATGATAAGGGACCAAACCTCTGAAACTGTAAGAAAGCCTCAACTAAATTCTTTTCTTTATAAAAGTTGCTATGGTCGTGATGCCTCTTCACAGCAATAGAAAACCTAACAAAAATATATGCAAAAATGTATAACACCAATTCTATTCTGATGTGGGATTCCCCTCTGTATGTTGTGAATACCATTGGTTAATAAAAAAGCTGGCTTGGCCTGATAGGATAGAGTAGAGCCAGGTGGGGAAAACTAAATTGAATGCTGGGAGATAGGAGGTGGAGTAAAGGAGAAGCCATGGAGCCACCAAGGGTGACAGACATGCTGAAACTTTGCTGGTAGGCCATGACCTCACGGTGAAGTTAGGCCAAGCAGTGATTTAAATAATATAGCTTCTGTGTGATTATTTCAGGAGTCTGGGTGGCCAGGAATCAAACAAGTGGCTTCTTACAACACTGTTCATTGAATATTTTTAAACCCAAATCAAATTTTGTCATTTCTAATTTAAAACAGTGTGTGGATTGAGTTGTAGAATATAAAAATGAGAAGCAATGAACTATGCCCATAAGAAAATAAAGCAAATCTGGTCAAAGATAATGAGGACATAGGGCTGGAGCAAGAGTCAGGATTCCAGGAGAAGAGCTATACAGAAACAGGACTTTATATACACTGCCTGCAGTAGATGTCGTGGATCTTAAACTACATGAGGAAGCTACAGATCATAAACTACAGGAGGAAATACTCCCCGGAATGGGAAACTGGATTCTTTTTTACTTAGAAGGCTGTCAGAGTGTGGAATCATTTGGCATATTACCTAAGAAAAAACACCGTTGTTTCATAATCTGAAAATTCTGTCATATCTGTTAGTCTTAGGCAGACACCTGGAAAGATGGCAAGAAGACCCTGCAGTAATAGGAAGAGAAAAGGTGGGAAAGAAACGGAGTAAAAATGGCACGTGGACAATTGGAAGCAATTTCCCACGCTCACATCTGTACACGACTCTAGCGTGCCGCTCTCTGTTGCTCAGCACTGCTCGAGGGAACCCACACATTCTCCTAGCTGACTCACTTAATTACGCTCCACCTCTCAAATCACAAAGACATGCCTTGCCTTCCCCTTATCTGATGAAAAGAATGCTGCTTTTCATTTCTCTGAGAAAGAAATAGCACCTATTCGGCCACTTGTTTTGCTTTTTTGTTTTATCAAATGTTACTCACATGAAGCAACTTCAGGGGGCAAAAATTGATTCTGGCTTAGAGCTTATGGGATCATGGGCTACAGAGGTGGAGCAGGGACGGTGGCAGGAGCTAGAGAGCAGGCGGCCACACTACTGGACAGTCGAGAAGCAGAGTGAGGTAATGCTGGTGTTCTCTGGCGTTCTCATTTTTCTAGAGTGGGCACTCAGCCCACTGGATGATGTGATCCAGATTGGGGGTGAGCCTTTCTTTCTCAGTCAAATATTTCTGGAAACACACTCAGATCCCTCCGAGATACCCCAGAGGTAATTTTCATGGTGATTCTAAATCCAATGAGATTGACAACAAAAGCTAACCACAACAACCACTTAGAAATACCCTGAAGTCCTTAATTGCACTGAGCTTTCTCCACACTCTAAACATCTCCACAGGTGCCAAGAAATTTTTCTACTCCTCTTTGATAAGCATAAAGTCCTCAGACTGGACTGTGGCTTGGTGGTAGATCTCTTTCCTGGCAAACGCTATGCCCTGGACTCCATCTCAAGCATCTAACCAAACCCATCCAAAGAACTTTGGAGGGACTGTCCACTCTCCTCTTTCTCCATTTCTCTCCTCTATTTCTATGAGCCACTGAGTTGTGCTTTCTTCCCCAGCACACCTCCTGTTACTAATACAGATACAAACAGCCCCACATTTCTGAAACCCGAAGTGACTATTTGGCCTACATCCAATCTACTTACTGACTCAATAAGCCAACTTACTTAACTGACTTTACTGACTCACTAAGCCATTCCCCAGGACTTTTCTTCAGGCCTCTAATCCAACCTTTTCCATTTCTCTGTCTCTCTGTAATAATTCCCATGCTCCTTTGTAGCCCCTCATTTGTCAGCCTGGTCTCTCTCTCTGTGGAAGTGCCCCAGGACCAAAGTCATAAATATATTTTTTTTCTTTCACACTCACATCTTTGTTGATCTGACTCAAGTTTCTCAGCTTTATGAGCAGTCTGATGTTTCCCAAAGCCTCATACCCAGTTTGGATAACTCTGTACCATCAAACCTGAATATATTACTGTCTTTGGATCATTTTGGAGTTTGACTTTTTTTTGTTTGTTTTGGAGACAAACTTTTACACCACAGCCCAGACGGACGCCATTGGATTTCCATGCCAGCACTGAACTCTTGGAAGTTTTCCTGCAGCTGCTCTTCAAGTGTTAGGATTACAAACATGAGCCTCCATGTCTATCTGTGTCGCTTGTGTTTTGAAATAGCATGTATTACTCCCCTAATGTGCCTAAATTAAAGCTCCTATTCATCTAGATCCATGGGTTCACTCTGTTTTGTTCCAATTAATGCTGATCTCTAGTTGCTTAGGTCAAAGGCTTCACATATGTCCTTTCTTTCACACTGAAGTTTCAATCTAAAAGCAAATCCTTTGCTCTCCATTGCAAATCCATTTAGCATACTTTCCATTTTCTTAAATTTCTTGAGATTTATTTGTTGTCTAGCAAGCATGTATCTGGGAGAACACTCTATGAATAACTTGAAAGGAATATGTATTCCACTCTGTCAGAAGTGGAGTTCTGTATTGTCCCCTGGGATAGTTTTTGACTGTCAGTTTCATGAAATACCTTTTTCCTATCATTTCCCTTGCAGTGTATGTGTTTTTTAGAGTGAGAATGGACTGACTGAAGCCAAAAGAAAGCTGGATCCTGGCTTTCACAATATATATGTTAAAATAAGATGAATACAGTATCTATAATTTGTATTTTAAAATTAAATACTGTATATTATGCAATTTCATATAGAAAATCATATTTTATACAGAAATTTTGTTATTCAGTATCTGTTGCACCTTTTATTAATAAAGTTTATTCTTAGTAACAACACATCTTAATTTCTTCCACTACATCATCTCTTTACTTTCTCCAACTAGGGCCTTTCACACACACACACACACACACACACACACATGCATACGCACAAACACACATATATATCCTCCTACAGGTTCTTTTTTCCTCTTCATTTCTTTTTATTTTGTTGTGCAAACTATTGGATTTAACCAGGAAGTCTATATGACGGTAAGTAAGGAAATTTCCAATGGAACTTGGAGGGCTCACAGCTGGGTACAAATCCAGAGGTAATGCCTTATTTAATTTGCTTACATTTAAAGTAATCTTAATAGGTAAGAATTTACTCAAAAGAACAAATTAATGTTGAGAATGCTGGGCATCAATAAAGAGAAGCTAGAGATGTTGCATTACCTATTTTTTAAAAATAACACAAAACTATATTAATTATCAGTTTTCTAAACCATGGAATTTGGTTATGGCACCCAGAACTGATTATAAAAGGTGAATGTAGTTGATAAGTATGAATAATATACTTTAAACTTACTGGGAATAGATCTTAAATGTTTATGCTACCAAAATAAGTAAATAAATATGGAAGCTGTACGAAGTGTTGGAGACAGTAACTTCCTTGAGATGCCATTTGTCAATGTCTATGTACATCTAAACTTCACACTGAACATTATCATTTAATTGAGCATTTATGTATTTACAATAATAAATTTAGAGTGAAAGACTGTGAGTGCCCAGGGTCACCACCTGGGGTCATGTTGGAGTCCAGGAGCCATGCTGTTGCTAACCACATGCTGAAATAGGAAACCTGCCTGTCACCTGAGGTCATGGTGACATCCAGCCCTAGCTGTTGCTGTTGCCCATGTCTGGGTCTGGACTTCTACAGCAGCTCGGGTCTGTGTTGATGTTCACTGCCTATGGCTTGAACCATGTGTTGAATTATGTGTTGAAGTATAGGGGATGTGCTGGTCCTGCCTTTCACTGGCCCAGGGAGAGCTTCCTACCTTCACCAGAGAGCTGACCCCTAGATGGACAGCTGGCCCCAATGGCCCCAGCACCATACAGCTGATTCTGATCCTCATAGGAAAGATGTTCGGTGCTCTTGGGATAAATGACCCCACCCTCATCACCAGTGTCAGAGAGCTGGCTCTGTCCCTTACCTTTGGGGAATGGTCCCAGCAGTCAGGACTGAACAATTAAGTAACCACCCAGGTACACATCCAGGCCTTTCAGTTGGCACTCTCCACTGTCTAACCCATCTGTAATCTGCTGTAGTGTATGAAGGGACTGGTCCTGTAGAAACACAGGGCAACAACAGGACATACGAGAGGAGATTCAGTGAGTATCCAGTATTGATGGGGTCTCAGAAGCCAGAGGCCTTGAACCTGAGCAGCACCACGCTATACAATGAATATTTGCAAGTAAAGCTGTTCGAACAAAAGGGAATAGGGCATGATACACGACTCCCAGTACCACTAAGATGAGTGAAGGGGTGATGGAGAGTTAGAGAGAGATTAATATTCATATTTTATTCTTATCATTTCCTGTTAAGTTTTCCTTTGAGGGAGACACTACAGGGGTGAAGAGCAGATATGGAGGACTGGGAAATGGATGAAAGTGGAATGTATTACTTGAAATTCCCAATGAACATATTTTTAAAAATTATTTTAAAATAAATAAATAAATTTCAAAATATTTGTATCAACAAAATAAACTAGCAAATAAATATGGAATGTGTGTGAAGTAACGAAGACAGTAACTTCCTTGAGTCGCCATTTGTAATGTCTATGTATGTCAAAATGTCAAAACGAACACTATAATTTAATTGAGCAATTATTATTTACTTACATCAATAAATTTAGGGCAAAAGAATCATCATCTGCTTTGTTAATGGATTATTGGATTATTGTAAAAAACCTCTAAATGTCTAACTCTATGGTCTGTTCTGAAGCCCCAGGCAGAGGGGTCAGTCTGGAATGTAATCCACAACATATTTTCATTCTCTGTTTGAAATCTCAGTACCTCCAATTTAACTCAGAGCAGGTGCAAACTCCACTTATGTGACTACCCTACTGCCTGCCCTTATTCTGGAAAATCTCTTATTCTGAAAAATCCCTCTGGCCTCTTTACTCTTTCATAAACAGGCCAGAATGTCTCCATACTCAAAACTGCCCTCATGGTGACCTCTGCTTAAAATTCTCTTCCCCAAGAGTCAGATGTCTCCTTCCTTCCCTTCTCTGAGAGTCTCTATGAAACCCTTTTCCTAGTGAGCAACATCCTTGACAGCTCTCCCTAAGACAGCACTGGGTCCTTCTTGCCCTTGGAAGCTTTGCTTTAGAGCTGTCTGTTTCTAGTTTACCAAACAGTTCATTTTCTCTGACCTTGAATGGGGCATCCCGCTGCTTCATGGAGAAAAATGTTAGTTAGTGCGGCTGCTATTTATTGGTAAATCTGCATCACACATATTAAATCCTGGATTTCACAACACTTTCAGTAACTAGACATGAAATCATGAGTATGTCACCCTGATCAAATGTCACTGGACTGACTTGGTGGTACGAAGAGGAAGGAAGTTTTGCCAACCCACAGCTGCCGTGGAATTGAGGTGACCCCAGTCATCTACCTGGTGGTCAGGAGTGGAACTGACTCTGTAGAACCCTCTCAAATGTTCTAAACCAAAGCTGGGTGATGAAGAGACCCCTAGGAAAGATTTTATTTAAAATAAATCCATTGGAGAAGCTGATTATATTTTTAAATCACTTTCTCTTTGGGTCTGGAAGGTCATGATAGCTGTTTTGCATAAATGTATACTTTCATAAGCTGAGGCACAGAAAGGTTAAATATTTTACCCGACAGCTCAAAGAAAGTCTATGATTAAATCGGAATAATGAAGTTTCCACATTCTTAGTCTCTATTTCAAATTCTTGTAAGACGAATAAAATAAAACAGCATTTTGTAGTCAGAGTACTTTTCTGAGGAATAATGACACAGAGGTTTGGATATTACTACTCTCTACAGCAACCCAGAGAAAACCCTGATAAGTATGCCAAGACAAGAGGGATTTTTTTCCAAATGTAAGCCATTTATAAGGCCTATTCAAACAGAACATTAAGCACAAATTCTATTGATTTTGCTTATATTGGATGTTAACACCTTTTTGTTTCCATTTCTACATGGCAAGTTATTCCTATTAACACCAATGGTTCTTGAATACATTTATAAAGTATATGGCATTTCATAGAATATTATTACCAATTATATTATGGCCAGCTATAGCGTTTCTCATATTTACCGTGGTGCAATGTAACCATACTTCCCCTGAGAAAAATTTCACATTGTCATCAAAGACCTGTGCTATATTTTAAATAGAATTACTACGTTAACATGATTAAATTTTTGTTCTTGAGGGCTAAAATCATAATCAGTCATCCATTTTGCATTTAGACTTGAATTTCATTACTATATATCCTCTCGATGAAGGCAAAAAAATAACAGTGCCGTAAGTTGCAAATGTCCCATCTATGGATCACTGTCTTCAGAATGCATACCTGAAAGGGTGTTCAATTTCTGGTCCTTAAATTAACTTATTCAATGCTGTTAGAAGCTGTCAACTAGCCTACAGATAATCGCGGCTCCTGCGCTTACCAGTTTGCTGTGTGGTTTATTATAAAGTGCGTCTTTGTGGTTCTGAATTAAGTCCTTTACAGGTAGGTTCTCTGCATACTTAGTGCACATGCTATATAACTGCTCCCACCCCATGGCTTCAGCAGTTAAGAAAACATCACAAATATGACACAAGCTGGCAGGATGGTAATTGGTGGCTTCTTTGTCTGACTTGCCTTCCTGCAGAGTGTGAAAAGTTGGCTCTCAGGTACATGTAGGTCATGAAAGTCATTTCCTCTCATTTCCTGGCAAGTTCAAATTGTATTCTATTCATTCTGCATTCTCCGGTGTCAAAAAGGAGAGACCAAGCCTTCAGCTTCTCTCTAATTATTTTGACACTCACTCCTACACCCCACTCTCTATTGGATTCATAACTCACTAGGCCCATAAGTACATTACTTTTTGACTTTTATATCTCCTTTTTGGCTACTCTCTTAATATTTCTTTTCATTAAGGTTAAAAAGAAAATATCAATAGAACCTGGAACAAAACTCACTAACAACAAAAAAGGCAACAATTCCATTTATAAGACATAGTTCTTCCTAACCCAGTGTACCATTTAAATGTCAGAAACCTCAAATTATCTGCATCAGAACAAGGTGAGCTATTACAGGAATCATTTACGCCCTAGTGAAACTGGCATCTTCCGACATAATGTGTGTGGGAATAAGCGTGCTACAGCTCAGCCCAGACACCAGCTTTCGTGAGCAGCCAGAGTGCTACTGGCTTCAGCCATTTTGCAGCTCTTAAGTATTGATTATGTTAAATAAGATAGATTAGTACAGGCCTCTGAGCCCATTATGAACCAGCATTGTATCAAAAGTTTCCAAACTAGGTAAAAGCTAAAGCATTATAGACTTGTTTTCTTATTTCACTCTCTTTATTAAAAGTCAACTGACTTTCAATAAAACCTTCGAGGCAACAGCTACTGCCAGTGAAACCATTTTGCATATATTTCACTGAACACAGGCCTTTGTCTCTTCCATATGCTAGTGTCTAATAGTCATTAATAATTAAAAATAGTTACTAAAAGTTTCTCATTACCTTAATAACCTAAAATAGCCTAAAATATTCTCTTCCTTGTTTATTTATTTATTTATTTTGTACATTCATTTATTCTTTTGACACGTGTTAGTTCCACTTTAGGTTTTAGCCTCAACTTTAGAATTTACTGGAGAAAAAGTAGCACTTAAATCAAACACACTATAATAAGTGACATAAACCACAGGTGTCGTACAAATGAAATAAATGAGTCTCAGGAAAAAATATGGAAAGATACACATTTTAAGCATGTTGTACTTGATTAATAAAACTAGACATGCTTTTTAGCTATTTATTTTAACACTTAACTGAGGGTTAAACTTTGAAGAAAAAACTAATTTTTTTTAAAACCAAATTTAAAACACATGTGGTTGATGGGGTATCAAAGCAAACAACTGGTGGATATGAATTCAGGATATGTCATAATGAGTGGGTAGAGATGAGAATATCCTTAATATTTGTGTGATGTTGGATCTATCACGCTCGTATACATACAGTTCTAACCACCAGTGTGTGGTGAAGATGACCTAACACCTTCCATTACATTTTTACCCGCAACTACATGATCATGGATTAGAGTGAATAATTTTTTGTCTTCTAAATTGTCTATAAAGAAGGGAATCACAATGGCAGCCTTAAATACTCTGAACGCATACCTCTGAGAGCGTTGAACCTCAAGAATGAGAAGTGATGACCGCCTTCTAGATTGCTAGTGCCACATACTCCAGACTCAAATCCCATCACAGAGGTTACACAAATATAACAGCATTATTCGGGAGTTCTCAGGGTTTTGGTAAAAGATTCATATATTTGAAGGTGCATGAGCTGCTGTGTGCTGTCCTGAACATAACCAAGAATGAAAGTGTCACAATTTATGAATATAAAGAGGGAAGAATATAGGAAAGAAATGGAAGTAAAGGAGTTTCAATAAAAAGTATATAAAAAAGCAAGGCAAACAGACATGAAAAGAACTGCAGTTTGACCTATTTACTCAAATAAAAGGAGGAATGAGCAAAAATCAGATTCTTATATATGATTTTTCGTGATCATGCCATGATCATGCATGGGATGAAGACTGCATTGTCAAGAAGGGGAACTGCCACTGAGCCTCTAGCCTTTGACTAGAGAAATTTTCACCATTAATCAAAGAAAGGGTACATGTGGCTCTGGCTCCTAGTGAAGAAGGGAAATACTGATTATTTGAGTAAGAAAGTCACGGGACCCAAGTGCCTCCAGATATACTCATACTGTAGCTATAATAAAGCAAAACAAATTTGTAACGAATTATAAAACACTACTATATGTCCCAGGTAGGAGAGCATGATCACAGAGAATACAATGTCTAATAGTGTCATTATGAGATGAAATACAGCTGCCCCTGTGCTGGGGGAATCCGGAGAGGTCACTGGAGAAAAAAAAAAAAGATGAAAATACATTGTATTTTGTCATGCCCAACCTCTCCAGCAAGGAAGACGCAACACCAGACTCTTCTAACTGTGGTTTATTCAGGACCCTTGAATAATCTCATCCTCTCGCCATGGGGCAAAGCCAGCCTACAGCTTAAATAACCTCTGGGTAGCCAACCCCAGCAAGCCACGTGGGAAACGCAGATAGGTCCAGAAACACAGAAGCAAGCCAGATCTTTAGCATTAGCCATATATGGAGATGTTCACAGCTGAGAGCACTCACCATTGGGAAGGTGAAAGGCAGGAAACCAGCACCACCTTTAAGGTGTGGCATCACGCAGCTCTCTACAGTATTTACATAAAGTGTAGACATGCAGCAGAGTTTGTGACACGTATATTCATAATGAAATGATTAATAGAGATAGGCAATTTAACATTGCCATTATCCTATAGTTGCTCTTTTTGTAGTACACACTTTAAAATCTGCTGTCTCAATTTTCAGTATATAGGATGAAATAAACGGGAATTATTGACCATAGTCTCCTGTTACAGCTTAAAGCTTTATAGTTATTCGTCTTACCTCAATACTAACTTCTGCAGTCTGGCCTATATTATCTTACCATCCCCATTCCAACCTAAATGAGTAACCTCCATACTGACTGTGTAAGCTAGACTTTTTTCTACAGAGAGAGAGAGAGACAGAGAGACAGAGAAAGAGAGGACATGGAGTTGGATAAAGGGGAGGTGGAGAGGATCTGGGAGAGGAGAAGGGAAGAGAAAAAGTGATTAGACTACATTGTATGAAAAAAAATCAATAAAAATAAATAATATCATTGTTCTTGTAATATAAATGTTTGTTATCACAAATCCAGTTCGGTGCATCCCTATCTTGGGTCTGCCCCTTCTCTAATTCTATAAAATAAAATATAAAAGACTAAGGAAAAAAACAAAGTACCCTGTCTTCTATCAATTTGGAAAATGTATGTCTCTGATGAAACACAGGTAGCAGTCAATGTCAAATTTGGGAGTGGGTGCAGACTTATGCACATTTCTGTTAGGATTAGCTCCCAGAAACCCAAGCAAAGAATCAGGAGAGAGCATTGTGAATGAGGCTGGATTGTAGGAGAGGACCCAGACTCTGAGGTATAGCAGAGAAGGGTAAAGAAACATCAGAAATGGTGACAAAATGACACGTGAAGGGTTTCTCCCACTTTCCACAGCACTGTTTTATTGTAAGAGTAATTTATTCTATCTCCTTCGTATTTTCCTGCTTCCATATCTAGTGGCTACCAGGCAGCAAGTGGAATCAACAGTGAATCACCAATCCATCAGTAAATTTAAATTTCATGTCAGCCAGTGAGATAAAACCCTCAAATATGCTTCAGCTCTGTAGAAAACACAGTGGTCTAGCCTGTTTCCCTCCGCCAGGATAACATAAAATCTCGCCTTTTCTTTGTTCACCAGATGTCACCTACATATAGATTTTAGAATCCTTGATGTAGTAGATGGCCTTTGAATCCAAGTCTCTATGCAGATTTGTGAAATTTCAAACTAATGGAACTTCAATAATCCTCTGCTGATTAACACTTCTTCATTGGGGAAAGATATTTACATATTTTAAACATTTGAATTTCTGTATCAATTCTTTCCAATTCTTTTTAAAGACTAATTTTTAAAGTCATGTGATATATTCTGGTACGATGGCTAAAAATTCCTTTTAAGGTAGAAGTTGATCTCTGTAGAATTATCAAAGATGTTTGTTGTTGACCAACTAAATCATGTGTTACTTACAGATTAAAGAATATTTTATGCTATTTACAGTGGTTCTTTATTTTACCAGTGATGTGGAATTTCCCTCGTATGCTATGAATATGTTTTATTGCCATTGGTTAATAAAGAAACTGCTTTCAGCCAATGGCTTAACAAAGTAAAGCCAGGCAGAAAATTCAAACAGAGTTGTAGCGGGAGTTGCAGAATAAGAGAGACACCATGTAGTTGTCAAAGGAAAAAGACACCCACTGGAGCTTACCAGAACCTTACTGGTAAACCACAAGCCTCGAGGTAAAATATAAAATAATGGAAATGGGTTAATTTAAGATAGAAAAGGTAGCTAGCAATGCACATAAGTGTTTGGCCAAGTGGTGCTTTAATTAATATAGTTTCTATGTGATTAGGCTGCCAAGAACAAACAAGACATCTCCACTTACATACCAGGGACTTAATAAACACTAAATAGCTCTCTGAACTCCTCCACTATCTAGGATTAGGACCTACCATCTGATATTAACAATAGATGAAGCTTAGCACTATTACCAACCAATCTCTTAACTAAATGTGGTAACAAAACAAGAATTTTGTACAAAGATAATACAAGAAGTATGAGTGCTTCTCAGTTTTCAGAGTTGAGAAAAATTATAAGGTAATAGAGAAAGAAAGCTAGCATCAGAACTCCATGGACATAAACAAAGGCCAGGCTTTCACCTCCACTTTATAACCACAACTGCTTTACTTTTAACTGCAGGTAAATGAGTGCTAAAAAATTCAGAAATTCAAGCTTGTACCCTAGGACTTATGTCAACAAGCTGAACTGCCTCCGAAGGTTGCTAATATGACCAGGACTTTATGAAATACCAAATGAAAGATCATAGTGAACTACACATGAATCAATAAAAAAGTAATGAATGACTCTCTAAATATGTTCAGGTTGCACATTCTTAAGCTTGGAAAACTCTCTTAAATTCAAAATTGCAGATCGTAGTTGTTTTAACCTCACCAAGCAAAACTTAAAATGTGACAATTGCAATGATTTATATATTAGTGAATGAAAAAATACAGATTTTCTCTTGCATTGATTTGATCAAGAGAAAGTCAGAATCTGAATTCTTCACTTCTTGCCCAGTTATTTTCTGTCTGTCCCTAAAAAATGGATTTTCTTTGTATTTACTGAGCTGAAAGTAATACATGAGAAAGGAATGAGAGATTTTTTACAGAAATATTTAATAGAGTTTTAGAGGAAAGGAAGTCATTTTCTTGACTCCAACTAACAAAACACACCTTGTAATGATGTATCTACAAGTAACTTTCAACATTTTTTTGTGGCTATTTACTGAGTGGCTTCTAATTTGTTGATTGTTATCAGTAAATGGTGACTACAAAACACATGAACACAGACACAGAGACATAATTCTGAGTCAGTTGCAGGAAAGTGTAAATAACTTAAAATCAAAGTTATTCATTAGTTCAGGTTGTAAAATCAGATTGCATAGGAAACCCAAGGCGTATTAACATTTGTTTCACTATTCACTTAAAGGTGGATTAAACTTAGGCAGGCTGAGAACATAGCAGGAGAGTAGATAATTACTACTACTATCAATTATCATAGGACATATTATTGACCTGACTGTATGGTCCACTGGAAATTCAGTCCCTTTGAAAACAAGAGATATTTTCAGAAAATTGTGTCAATAAAGACAATAAGTTGAGAAGAAACTGGAAATGCCCATATAAATGTGAGTAGCAAAACTTCTGTCCATTGTACATGTTTCCTCAAATTGACTTTCAAAAACATTTCTATAAATTAAGAGTTATAGAGTTACTGGTATTATATGTTTATGTTTCATACACATTATTTTTCAAGTTACCATAGATTTGCTAGACACAAAGTATTTGTTTTTACACAATAGGAATATAACTGATCCTCACTATGTATGGAGTATTTATTTTAGGACCCATCCAAGATACCCAACTTCGCATTCTAAAGTTCTTTATGTATAAATGACATAGTATTTACACATAATTTGTTGGTAACCTCATGCAAACTCTAAATTTTCCATAAATTATTTGTGAAAATCAATTTAATGCTTGTACTATGTTAACAATGACTGCCCTGTAACATTTATGCAATAGGAATTCCTACAGCAAGAAGCCTTTAAGTTACCCACCCACTTAGGCATGGCTTCTTATATTATAAATGCTGATGTAAAGCCCACATGTCCAGCCTCTCTCTTCTGGCTGTGGTATTGATTGATTGGATTGCTGTTCTCTGTTCGAGCAGAGGACTGTGATCTATGAGTCTTTTCATAAATAAATAACCCTTTATTATACTCAATTATGAGCTAGTGTGGTATTTCTTTTTGGCAACCATCTTTATCTGATCCCAAAATTGGATGGAATAATAGATTAGTCTGAGATTACTATCACTAATAATAATAGTGAGTAGTAGAGTGAATATTCATGAGCTATTATTTATAGGAAATTTACATTGGTATAGATTCTTGTATAGTGATACATACTTAAATTATATTGAATATGTTCCTATTTTCATGTACAATATTTGTATATCTAGGCAAAGTTATTTTGTCATATTGTGTACATGCATATTTCTACCTCTGCTTAAGATATTTTGTATATTGATATAATTTTAGGATATATTTATCATATTTCAATATACATTTCTACCTCTGATCAAAATACTGATACATTGTTTACATATTGAAGCCATTGTCCTCATTTGTTGCACAGTTGTTTAAAGACTGTTTAATATTCTAATATAGAGTTTTAGTCTTTAAGTTATATAGGTACTAAGAATTATAGGTCAATAGTCATCCATGTTTGTCATACTTATAGTTAGACTAATCAGGTTCTTCAGACACATAGAGACTGTATTCTGCATAGGTAGATAATTTTCAACCACTTCAAAGAGCTGTAGAATATGGCATTTCAATAACTTAGGGTTCTGTTGACGTAAAACACGATTGCTCCTGACAGCACCAATCTATTCCCAAGAGAATGCTGAGTACCGAAGACACTCCACTTGGAGCTTGTTTTCTTCTTGGCAAAACTGGCCTTTGGGGAAGAAATTGCTCATGCCTCAACCACTGACAAAATGCACAATGTCTGGACAGGACAAGCAGGATGGTCTGTCATTTACTCTAGGCCTTAGACAATGTTGGTTGCTCTAACATTGCAAATGAGACTTTGGGTGATTGCCCAGGTAGCAAGTTGTCTCTGTCATTTGTTGCACACTTTGGAAGTTGCTTGATTGCACTTTATGCTTACTTAAGTAGTATTATTTCCCTTCTTGAGTCTTCGATGGGTTGAGGACTAGATAGTTGTAGTTACTTTCCTCTCATGACTTGTCCAAGTTATGTATAATACAAGACTTAAACTCCTTAGGATAGGGTAATTATTAAAACATTTATCACATGTGTCTTGCTTGATATTGTTTATGCTGGTTGTAATTCTAACTTTTATGCCTGATATTTGTTATTATTGTATATAATTTTGTATTAGGCTTAAAACTCTCTTATTAAACAAAAGGGGGAGGTGCTATAGGAATTCCTACACCCAGTAGCCTTTAAGTTACTTGTCCACTTGGGTGTGGCCTCTTATACTATAAATGCCAATGTAAAGCACGCATGCCTGGCCTCTCTCATCCAGCTGCAGGATTCGGTTGTTGTTCCCCTTTGGAGCAGAGGACTGTGATCTGTGAGTCTACCCCTAAATAAATAACCCTCAATTCTGAGCTAGTGTGGGATTTCTTCTTAGTGTCCACCTTCACATTTAAGGATGAATGATAAGGAAAACAATATGTTGATACACAGATCAACGTTTAAATGTTTTTGACTAATGTTTGGCTGAATGCAGGATCCACTGCTCCATGAATGTCTGTGATAAAGAGCACTGACTAGAGCTTTCCTGTATCTTGTGAACAGGATGAGGAAGATGTGAAGTTATGTACCAGAAACCCTCTCAAAGTTGAGAAAATATTAAAAACTTTCACTCTTATTCTGGATTCATGTAAGAAAACGGGCCTCTATAAAACCTTCTTTTGTTGCCAAAGGCACAGATTCAATCTAAATATTGTACCTGAAGAATTATGCCATTTACAGAAAAGTTCTCACAATAACTTGATTATAGACATACAAATCAGACTTTTCAGTTGATCAGCAACATGTTAATTTTTCTTGAATGAAAAACTTGTGTAGAATATTACACATATGTTGCTAAACCTAGGAATTTTTGAAGCAGTGTATATGCATTTAACACGTACCATTGAATATCATTTAACAATTACCATTTAACAAGCACCAAGCACTTCTTTGTTATAAATAAGTGGAAGTCTTTTAAATGTCTTCACCAGTCACCATCTTGCTGTTTATTCTTCTAGCAGGTAACTCTTCTGATGGAGAAGGGTCTTCTGTCTATGTGTTGCTTTCATTGATTAATAAAGAGATTGCTTTGGCCTTTTTGGTAGGCCAGCCCTTAGGTGGGTGGAGTAGACAGAACAGAATTGTGGGAGAAAGAAAGCAGAGGCAGGCAGTCGCCATGCTTCTCCTGCCCAAGATAGACGCGGGTTAGAATCCTCCCGGTAAGCCACGACCTCATGGTGATATATAGATTATTAGAAATGGGTTAATTAATATGTGAGAGTTAACTAATAAAGGGTTGAAGACAATGGGCCATGCAGTGTTTAAAAGAATACAGTTTCCGTGTAATTATTTCAGGTAAAGCGAGCCGGGTGGGCGGTGGGAAGCAGCCCCATTCCTTCTACACTTTTCTGCTTTGAAATTGATAGAATCAGATCGAACATGCAAATTTGGTTACCAGGTTTCTTTCATTTAGTATTTGTGAGAGTATTATTCATCCACATTATCAGCAACCTAACTTTTTCGCTCTCTCTGTACAGGGTATAATATATTTACCCCTGATTTGATACATGTCCACACTTCCAGTTTAGGATCAATGTATCTATGATGAGCATTGTATACAACTTTGGTGGCAAAGTTATTCAGGGGACACCCTGGTTTTAAGTGATAGACTTTGAAGAAAGTACTGCATCCTGTTTACTTACAAATCACTAAGTACTTCTATTTAAAAACAGCACACATAAAATTCAAATAAAGAAGAAAGAGAGGAATAAAGGGAGATAAAAAGAAAAAGAGGAAGGAAACAAGGCATGAGAGAGGGAAGGAAGGAGGAAGGAGGGAGAGAGGAAGGAAGGGACAGAGGGAGGGATTGAGTAAGGAAGTGGGAAGAATGAAAAGAAGAATGTAAGAAGAAGGCATGAATGGAAGAAACAACAGAAGGAAGGGACAGAGGGAGGGAAGGAGAGAGAGAGGGAGGGAAAGAGGGAGTGAGGGAGGGAGGGAGGGAGGGAGGGAGGGAGGGAGGGAGGGAGGGAGGGAGAAAAGAACAGGGTCATCTACACTCCTTGGACACCTTTCCAAGTGTGAAAGGTGTCATCGAATAAAATGTTCAAATAAGCAGAATAAAGTACTATTCAGTTATTTGCCCATCAAAAATAGTCATTTGATGCTCCTCTTCGAATGACTGACTTTCAAGAAAGGCATGTAATAATGCAGGTGATGTATTCTAAATTTTGACTTTGTGACTAATGGGAATAGTGTTCACTGGGGCATGCAGCAGTTTTCAGAATGCCCGTTTTCCACATAGTATGTCAGAATAACAGATAGCAGACTCTGTAAAGAAAATTAATTTGAATGAGTCTGGTAAAAAACCCACCTTTATTGAGAGAGAAGGTCTTTTTCTATAAGAAGTTCATCTTATTTATCGCCTACCTGGACAGGTAATGTATTCAGGTTTTTCCAATCTAGTCCTTTGTAATAAAATAGCCCTTGGCTCGTCACTGTAAGAGCTGCCACTAATCAAATCTTGTTACTCACTGGTGCTCATGTTTGCCACTTAGTTTTAGCATTCTGTGCCTCTAATCAACATGCTTTCTACTTTCTTCACTGTGGAGAAGTTTTCATTTTAAGCACTGGCATAAGCCCAGAAAAAGTGCAGTAGTGTTATTTCTATGAAGCTCTTATAGGCTGCATGCGACTCCCACATGGCTTCTCTCTTTCAATTACAGATTTTTAAAAAGGAAACTTGTCATTTTCTAAATGCTTGCTTTATTTTACAAAATTTTCCAGATTAGCAGTTATAAAAGATTTGTTCTTACTGTAGTAGAAACATAAAAAGCAACATCTGCCTCTGTCATGTTGGTAGCATCTTCACAGTCACTGGCCGATGTCAAAGGTTCTTTACATTCAGATGACTCAATGCACCTTTCTTATAATATCTAAGACCATCTCCCTTGTGGTTCCAAATAGATTGCTGGTTATCAACACTAAAGCATGTGTCTATTAATGCATGTGTCAGAGTATGTACTTACAAATTTTGGAATGGATACACTGTTCATGTGTAAATATTGGTTCAATGAACTTGGTTGCAATTAGCCATTAATGCAGAGATAATCTTTAAATTGTAAATGGTTTCTCATGTTGATAATCTCAAAATTAGGAAGATACAAACAGGACATGTCCTGCTTTAAGACCAACCTGATCTACACAGCAAGTTTCAAGCCTGTCAAGGAAAAATGGGAAAACAAAAAATGTAGAATAAATGTAATTTATCTTTGATTTTTCTGTTAAAATCAAATTAGAAATATTGTAGATTATGCTAACTTGTATAAAGTTTACAAAAAAAGCAAACAAAACAAGACAAATGCAATGGCAGTACATTGTAACTAAAAGAACAGAGGGAAGGGTACTAACTCCACCTGTTACTGCTGACTTTAAACTAGAAGAAAGCCTGCAGCCAATGTATGTGCACAGCCTCCATGGTGATCTGGGAATGTCATTTACAAGAGGTGACAGCCCCAAAGATGTCATAAACTCAGTCTATGACTGATATAGAATTTCTAATCTGTGAAAGTTAGAGTCTTGGCCCAACTGGGATTTGCAGGGCAGGGACAGCTTTATTATTCCCTAGAGACTCCAGTAAGAATAAGTTCCTATCAAGAACTAGACTTTTAGCCTGCTGAGACCTGCTCCAGAGTTTTGACCAACAAGGCTGTAAAACAGCTTGGTGCTACTCTAAACCACTAAGTCTGTGGTCATGTGCAATACAGGACACAGCACAAAATACAGGTGCCGTTTCTGAGAGTGAGCCGCTGGGCCATTATACCCAGTCCATTTCTCAATGACGACCTAAACACATCACAAAGGAAAACCCCTAAGCTGAGCCCTCTTCACTCAGAGACACATGACAAACATATCATAAGCCCCACCCATTCTCAGACATATATGACAAACCTTACACAGTCAGTCATAAGCCATTAATAGTAGGTATTATTTTTTTGTAAAGTCTTAAAATAAAAAGAGAGATTCCACATGCCTAAAGGAGCTACTATAGAACTTAGCATATAAAGTGCCCAACCCATTCACAGTAACAAGAAAACAGATTAAAATAAATGGTCTTTCTCATTTTAGCTCTGACAAGTAGAGCCTGAAATCCATCACCCCAAGCCTTACAACACTGAAAAGTTGAATAAATTGGAAGCCATATAATTGGAGCATCAGGTTATTTATTTTTCACATACAAACATCAACAGACCCATAGTCAACAGGGTCTGTGTACAGTGGCAATGGGCTACAGTTAATGAGCTAATGTCGCAGAATGTAGACCCTCCTTGAAGGCTATTAAAGACAGAAATGCAAAAGGAGATGTATAAACAAAAACCATAGAGGAATGTAATAAGTTTAACATTTATTGTTGGATTTCAGAGCACAGATAAACAAAAGGCAGCAAAGAGACCAAAGACTGTCCTCAACAGGCAGGAATGCTGTTTCTTCCCACAGCAGAGTCCTGTCTGCAGCCCTTCCATCGGCATCAGAGTTATTGTATGAAGGGGAGGGAGCTGGTCAGGCCTCTTACAGAGGTGGGAAAGAGCCCTGGGGATGAGGGAGCTGATACAACCTCAAGAGGTACTTGCAGGTTAAGTCAGGCTTAAGAACTTTATGATCTCGTCTTCCTAGGGTTGTTTACTCGAACACAGCAGTGTGTCTTCAGATAATGCTGCCCCAGTCACCAATCTTTTCTGAGATACAGATGTGGCTGACCAGTAACAGATGGGCTGAAACAGCAAGGTAGTCTCCGGAGACTTGTGCTTTTCCGCAGCTAGGGTATTCTTTCATGGATAACCATAAACATCAAATACAATCTTATTACCTACCAATGTCTCTTTGTTGTTTATTACTATAATAAAATAACTAAGGCTAGATGAATATATATAAAGAAAAGTATTGCTTATGTCACAGGTTCAGAGGCTCAAAGTCTAAGAAAAGTTGGTGACATCAGTTCAGTCTGCACTGACAGTTTTCTGTCTTTGTGAAAGCATGGCAGATGGCAGCATGGTGGGGGCCAGGTACGAAGCAGTGTGGAAAAGAAAACGCATGGAGAGAAAGAAAACAATAAATAAAGACACAAGAAGTGAGAAGGAATCCTCTCCAGCCCTGGTTTATATCAATTCCCTGCTGTAAAAGGGCCAGGGAGATCTGTATTCATCTTTTCTAAGCGTGATGTCCCCCGTGACATCATCTTTTTTCTGCCTGAACTTTTAAACGTTTTATAGTCTCAAAATTGCCACAGTGGGCACCCAACTTCTAGCACATGGATTTTGGCTGTGACACACGCAAAGCCTACCCAAACACTAGTGCCAGGTCAGAGAAGAGCTCCCTTGAAACGTGTGTTTCCATAGTTTCTATTGTCTGGATAGATTCCTCTCCCAGACGATTGATCAGAGATCAAGTATTCTATTTTTATATTTATTTTTCGCCATCTCACAGAATAATGACAAGGTCATAACATCATTTTCAGCTTACACCTTAAAAATCCCAATGTGACTGTGGACTTTAGTGTATACATGTTATTTTTAAACAAACTGATATAAAAAAGCTATACTGAAAAGGATAACAAAAATACTGACTATTCTTTCATCATTTTTATTTTTTCATTTTTGAAACAGGCTATAAGAAACAAAAATAATCTTATACAAAATATATCATAAAGAAGGCAATTTTGATGGTAAAGTTTTATACCATAAAATTCTGTAATCCATTGGATTATAATTGGGAACATGTATGAGAAAGTAGAATGACATTATATTATTTGCTATTTCTACAGAAATTGTCCAATATATTACTTTTTAATTTATTTCAAATTAATCATTTTATAAAATAGTCATTAAAATATATCTTAAAGGGTAAAATGCCTATTAATACTGCATTAATGTCAACATATTCAGAATCTTCTATTTCTGATGCTGGGATGAATTCTGAAGAGTCTGAAGAAGGGAATTTTTCACAATGATACTCATGGTCATCTTCACTGGATAAAGAAATGTAACACATTTGCACAAAAGATGGTACACTTAAATAGATAAAATAATGTGGTATGCTTTCCCAATGGGGTATCACTCAGCTGTTAAAAATGATGGCATCATGAAACTTGCAGGCAAATGAATGTAACTAGAAAAAAAAATCATCCTGAGTGAGGTAACCCAGACCCTCATGGTATGTACTCTCCTGTAAGTGGATATTAGCTGTAAAGTATAACCATGCTACAATCCACAGACCCATAGAGGCTGGGTAACAAGGAGGGCTCACGGAAAGCCACTTAGATCTTCCAGGGAAGGGAAAATAGAGTAAGTTTTGTGGGTGGACTGGTACTGGGTGGAGATCATGAGGGATCAGGTGCTGAAAGAAGCAACTAGAAAATGAGAGTATTTAAGGGTGAGGTAGACACCTAGTGCAAAGGAAACTCCCAGGATTCTACAAGGATGACCCCAGCTAAAACTCCTAGCTATAGGGGATACATATCTTCAATGACAATTTCCACTGACCATGCTAGTCTTACACTGGAGGGATTGGGACACCAAGCCAGCCACATAACCTTTGACCTATAGTCTGTCTTGCCTATAGGATGTGCTGGGGTAAGAGTGGCACAGAGATTGTGGGAGTGGCTAATCCATGATTAACCTATGACACCCATGGGTTAGGGAGTGGCTAACCCATGACACCCATGCTAGGAAAGTTAGCTCACCCTTGACATTGCCTGGAGTGCCAGGACCCAGACAAGGGATGGCCCAGAGACCTAGGATAGAACCAAATACAATGGGGTAAAAAAGTCAATATAATGATACTTAATGGTATTCTCTTATACAAACATGTTGACACCTAGCCCAATTGTCATCAGAGAGGCCTCCTGCAACAATTGATGTAAGAGGGTGCAGAGAACTAAGTAAAACATTAGGCCGAGATCAGGAAATCCTGCTGAAAAGAGGGAGGAAACCAGAAGGGTCAAAGACAAAGTCAAATCCTTAACTTTTAGAATAAAACCTGGGTTAGCTGTTATTCTGAGAAATGATATATTTCATTTGATGTTAATATTTTTTGTCAATTAACCCACACACTATAATTTCTAAGGAAGACATGTTCAGCAGCCTAGAAGCTAAAGCATGTCTTATTCATGTTAAATATTTCTTTTCGTCCTGCTGTTTTTTGTGATCCTTAAAAAATAGAATCATTCTTTAACTTTTCATGAGTGCTAAAAGATAATTAATAATAAATGTTGTATGCGATCACTGTAACAGTAACTTCAGGATAACGTGGAACAATCTGAGAATTACTCATTGAACAATAATCACCTTGCTGTCAGAAAAGGGATGAAAGAAACAAGAGTCAATATCCCATTAGTAAGACCATTATAAACGATTTCATTAAGCACATTTGCTCTTTGTTAGGGCACTAACACAATTAAGAGTACATTCTAACAGCTAAATAAAGGATTGAGCTGATGTAGACAAAAGAAGCTAAATACATAAGTAATCACTTCTACTTTATCAAAAAGGAACATTGCAAGCCATTATGGAATATGTGAGCTTATCATTTGTTAAAACTTTATACTTGTCATGGACGCTCTGAGCAAAATGATTTCAAGGAAATACGTATAAAGCATGATTTTCTGTAAAACAGTTAAAATTCATATAAATGTGTCAGTTGTGGGATGCGTGACTTCCCAGGATACAGGAGCAGGGAAGCTCCTTGAGTCGGAGACCAGCTTTGTTTGTAAGTGAGCTCCATCCCAGCCAGGACTACATGGTGAGACCCTACTCAGACAAATAAAACTTACACAAGTGAATCCTTGCTTAACAACTTTGGGGAAATCAGTTAAAGATCAATGACTTCTGAAAAATATACTTTTAACTAAAACAAAGAGGATGTCTGCTAGAATTAATAGTAACTGCAACTATTATAATACACTCTCAACTCACAAACTCTGAAAAGTATTTCAGCTACATTGTGTGGTGTGAGCATAGAACACAAACGTCATTGTAACACCCAACTGGTTCTGTTATCTCTGGGGAAAGCATTTAGCCTTACAAGATTTTGTAAAGTTTTCATTTCTTAAGTTATACCTTAAAACGATGGAGGGGGAGGACCTTGGACTTCCCACAGGGCAGGGAACCCTGACTGCTCTTAGGACTGGAGAGGGAGGGGGAGGGGGAGTGAGGGGAGTAGGAGGGAAATGGGAGGTGGAGAGGAGGTGGAAATTTTTAATTAATTAATTAATAAAAAATAAACTGGAGAGGCTAAACTCTAGCATGGTGAAGCATTCTGCTCACAGATCCAGCTGGTTTGATCCTCCAGTCCAGTTTGAAGCCATCCCAGCAGTAATGGCGTGTCTCACTTAAACTGATCTTACAATCATAAACATGCTCTGTGGTCCTTTAACAGCTAGGTCTCTTTTATTTTTTTTTTTAAAAATAAAACATACCTATTATTTTTTAAATGGAGAGGTGATATAGGAGAGAAGAAAGGTCCAGAACTTCAAGAATATATCTAGTGCACAAGCCTAGACATGCTACAAACCCCTGGGGAATCATGTTTTATTTAAAAATTTCCCAAATACATGCTAATAATTGCAAACAAATGTATCTGGATGGCAGAAAAGACCAAAGGTTCAGTGTTTTTAAATAGTATCAAACAAGGATATACTTAACAAAATTAATTAAAACAAGTATATCTGGAACCAAAACACTAAGGAACATAAAGATAAAAAAGTGTTAAATGAGTAGCATCTACCACATTAGGTTTTGGGTTTTTTTTTTTCTTTCTTACTCTCTTTTTTCACCTGAATAGTGGAAAAACTGGCATCAGTGGATTTGCCAACTGTTCCCAGAACACGGCTCTCTGGGGCAGAGCAAGACAATAGGGCCTGTGGGAAATTCAGGCTTTCCTTTCAAATAGCTATTTTCAGACAGCGTTTGGAAGCCATTTTCTTCTCAGAAAAAAAATTTACTTCATTTGTTCTGTAGGAGATTGTTATATGCATATTAGGAAATTGGTTTGGGTAGACATATTGAATCTAAATATAAGGACAGCTGCCCTTCGGGGTTCTTTAAATATGACATATGTTGATTAACTTGAGGGAAGGAGAACTCGGAGAGAAGTTTCTGAGAAACGATTGGGAATGCAAGGAAAGTAATCAGAGAAACGAGAAAATACAGCAAATAGGTGCAGCGTCATCTTGGCAGGTGCAACACCAGGAAGCCGTCTCTGGTTTCAGTGTGGTGATCTATAGCGGAACCCGAAATTACTGAGGGCTTCCCCCACTTTGATGGAGAACACATCACCAAGCTGGCATTTCGAAAATCTCCCGAGGGCATTCCTAGCATGCCCAGTGGTGCACACGCCGAAACCAGGACCAGCTGAGTGACCATATGGATGAGAACGGAAACTGAATTGATCATCCTGCTTGGCACCTGGCTGGCACCTTGCCAGACACAGAGCATCTAGAAACACTGAGAAGCCGAAGAGACTTCCTGGAGGTCTGATGCTCTACCTAAGCTGACAGAAGCGGCAAAGTCAATGGGATTTCATTTCAGTAGCAACAGATTCGTCAAAACAAAACACAAAGTTTCCTTACAAGCATGTCTTGTGTAGAAAATAAAACAGAGATCAGTTTCTCCTGGACAAGGTCAGTTCTTGCTCACGGATTCAACACAGGTGGAGAGAATAAAGAGCACAAATTATAACAATCAACGTAAAACCCAAGTTTATTTAGGAAATGTCCATGTAATAATTTACCTAAAAGTCACCCTTGAAAGTGCCATTGTTTTATATGGTAAATTGTATCATTGATAACCATTGCATTGAAGCTGCCTCTGGCCTGATAACGCATGAGTTCTTAGTCTTTCAGTCATGAGTGCTCTTCACTTTCGAGATACATAATTAGCCTTGAAGGGTTAAAACTCCTAATATTAAAATGTACGTGTAGGGGGGTATGTGTGGTGTGAGAGGGTTGTGGGGTATGTTTGGCTGTCTGATGTTTGTGTGGTCTGTGTGGAGGTGGGAATGTATGGGAATGTGTGATGGGGGTATGAGTGTGTAGTGGTTGAGGGGGTGTATACGTCTCTGCAAATCTGGGTGTATGTGCCTGAAGAGTTGGTCAGAGATCCTGCTATGTTACCCTCAGCCTTTTTGATGGATTTTCTCCCAAGAGCAGGAACAAGGCTGGCAAAGCAAGCCCAGCAATCTTCCTGTCTCTGAGTGATTCACAGCACTCAGGCTGTAAAAGCATCCAGCCAGGCCCAGCTGTCTACGTGGGTGCTGGAGATCCAAGCTAGACCCTTACACTTGACAGTCAACGCTTTTATACACAGCACCTTCAACTCAGAATAGGGAGCTTCTTTCTCTCTTTATCAATAGCACATTTATATCCCATGGTGTAGTGTTTAAAACCACGTATATATTGTATAAGGTTTCAACTAGGGGAAACACTTTTGTGTTCTCAAACATTTGTAATTTCGTTTTAGTGAAAGAATTTAAAATCTTCCTTTTCAGTTGTTTCAAATGTATATTATATTCTTGTTTTCGGTGGCCACCCTACAATGCAACAGGATAGCGGGACTTCCTCTTTCTATCTAAGCATTCTTTGGTACAGTTATTTGTGACTAAGTTGTTTTAGATTAGATGCAGGACACTATGTGTTTTGTATCTTTCTATGACTCCCTTATTTGGTGTTGCATAATGACTTCCAGTTCCTTAAAAGTTATCACATATGCTACATTTCTTTATCTACTTATTAGTTGCTTGATTCTGCTACACCTTGAGCATTATGATAAATGCTACAGCAAGCATAGCAGTGCCAATAAATTCATTGACCCTCACTCACCTCATTTCCTAAGACATACACAGAGCAATGGGTTTGATATACGTTTTTTTTCTCAAAGTTTATTAAAATACAAAAGTCTCCATTTCCGCCCCTCCTCCCAACACCCTCCCACTCCCCCGTCTCCTCCTCCCTCTCCATCCCCAAGAGCAGTCAGGGTCTCCCGCCCTGTGGGTAGTTCAAGCTCCTCCCCCCTCCCTCCAGGTCCAGGAAGGTGAGCATCCAAACAGACTGGATCCCAAAAATCCAGTATATGCAGAGGAAACAAGTCCCAGTGTCATTGTCAATGGCTTTTCAGAAAGACTCCGGGCCAGCCACATTCAGAGAATCCGGCCTCATTCAGAGAATCTGGCTGGATCACCTGCTCGCTCAGTCCCAGTCAACTGGCCTTGGTGAACTCTCATTAGATCAGTCCCCTTGTATCAGTGGGTGATCGCACCTCTCGCGGTCCTTATTTCCTTTTTCATGTTCTTCCTCCTTCTGCTTCTCATTTGGACCTTGGAGGACTCTGCCCAGTGCTTCAATGTGGGTCTCCGTCTGTATCACCATCCATCGTCGGATGAAGGTTCCCTCTGATCTTGCCTTCCTTGCTCACGCTCTCTTTCCTTCTGCTTCTCGTTTGGACCTAGGGAGTTAAGTCCAGTGCTCCAATGTGGGTCTCCGTCTCCATCTCCATCCATCGCCAGATGAAGATTCTATGGTGATAAGCAAAATATTCATCAGTATGGTTATGGGCCAAGGCCAGTTCAAGCACCCTCTTCTCTATCCAGAGAACAATCTGGGGATCTCTCCTTGGACCTGGGATCCCATTTATAATCAAGTCTCTAGTAAACCCTAAACTGACTCCCTTAGTTGAGATATATTCTTCCCTGATCCCATATCTATCCTTCCTCCCTCCCCCTCTCCCAGTCCCCCGAGCATTCCCCCTTCCTCCCCTGCTCCCTTCTCTCTAACCCTCTCCCCTTCCAACAACCCTCCTACACGCCCCATGCACCTGAGGTTACCTGGGACTCTTGTCTATTTCCAATCTCCAGGAGGAAAACTACCTGAATTTTCTTCAGGTTCACCCTCCTATCCAGCTTCTCTAGCTTCACGAATAATAGGCTGAAAGACCTTTAATTATGGCTAGAATCCATTTATGAGTGAATACATACCATATTCCTCTTTTTAGGTCTGGCTTACCTGACTCAGTAAAGCGTTTTCTTTTCTTTTTTTATTATATTTTTTTAAATTTTTTTTATTCTTTTTATTTTTTTATTTAATTTTTACTGGGAACTCCTCCAGAATCAAGTCTCTTGCAAAGCCTAAAATGGCTCCCTTAGCTGAGATATAAACCTCCCTGCTCCACCAACCATCCTTCCTCCCTCCCCCCTCCCATTCCCCCAAGCCTTCCCCAATCCTCCCCCTCTCCCCTCTCCCTGATCATCTTCCCTTACTTCCACTCCCCCACCCCAATGCACCCGAGTTTTCCTGGCAATCTTGCCTAGTTAGACTATCCAGGAGGATAACTATATGATTTTCTTCCGGTTCACCTTCTTATTTAGGTTCTCTAGGATCACAAATTATAGATTCAAAGACCTTAAACTATGGCTAGAATCTACTTATGAGTGAGTACATACCATATTCCTCTTTTTGGGTCTGGGTTACCTCACTCAGTAAAGCGTTTTCTATTTCCATCCATTTGCATGCAAAATTCAAGATGTCATTGTTTTTTACCGCTGAGTAAAACTCTAATGTATATATGTTCCACACCTTCTTTAACCATTCTTCTATTGAGGGGCACCTAGGTTGTTTCCAGGTTCTGGCTACTACAAATAGTGCTGCTATGAACATAGTTGAACAAATACTTTTGTAGTATGATAGGGTATCTCTTGGGTATATTCCCAAGAGTGGAATTGCTGGGTCCTGAGGGAGGTTGACTCCCAGTTTCCTGAGAAACCACCACACTGATTTCCACAGTGACTGCACAAGTTTGCATTCCCACCAACAATGGATGAGTGTTCCCCTCACTCCACATCCTCTCCAGCATAGGCTGTCATTGGTGTTTTTGACTTTACTATTCTGACAGGTGTAAGATGGTATCTCAAAGTGGTTTTGATTTGCATTTCCCTGATCGCTAAGGAGGTTGAGCGTGACCTTAAGAGTCTTCTGGCCATTCGAAGTTCATCTGTTGTGAATTCTCTGTTCAGTTCAGTACCCCATTTTTTGATTGGGTTAATTAGAGTTTTAGTGTCTAGTTTCTTGAGTTTTTTGTATATTTTGGAGATCAGACCTTTGTCTGATAAGGGGTTGGTGAAGATCTTCTCCCAGTCAGAAGGCAGCCTTTTGGTCTTACTGACAGTGTCCTTTGCTTTACAGAAGCTTCTCAGTTTCAGTAGGTCCCATTTATTCACTGTTTCTCTTATTGTCTGTGCTACTGGGGTCCTACATAGGAAGTGGCCTCCTGTGCCTATATCTTGTAGAATACTTCCCACTTTCTCTTCTATCAGGTTCAAAGTGGACAGATTAATGTCGATGTCTTTAATCCATTTGGACTTGAGTTTTGTGCATGGTGATAGATATGGATCTACTTTCATTCTTCTACAGGTTGACATCCAGATATGCCAGCACCATTTGTTGAAGATGCTTTCCTTCTTCCGTTGTATACCTTTAGCTCCCTTGTCGAAAATTAGGTGTTCATAGGTTTGTGGGTTAATATCCAGGTCTTCTATTCGATTCCATACGTCGACTTCTCTGTTCTTATGCCAATACCAAGCTGTTTTTAATACTGTAGCTCTGTAATAGAGTTTGAAGTCAGGCATGGTAATGCCTCCAGAAGTTCCTTTATTGTATAAGATTGTTTTGGCATATAAACTTAACTATTGGTCTCTCAAGGTCTGTGAAGAAGTTTGATGGGATTTTGATGGGAATTGCATTGAATCTATAGATTGCTTTTGGTAGAATTGCCATTTTTACTATGTTGATTCTCCCAATCCAAGACCAGGGGAGGTCTTTCCATTTTCTGATATCCTCCTCAATTTCTTTCTTCAAATACTTAAAGTTCTTGTCAAATAGGTCTTTCACTTCCTTGGTTAGAGTAACCCCAAGATATTTTATGCTATTTGTGGCTATCGTGAAAGGTGATGTTTCTCTGATTTCTCTCTCTGCTTTTTTATCCTTTGTGTATAGGAGGGCAACTGATTTTTTGAGTTGATCTTGTATCCTGCCACATTACTAAAGGTGTTTATCAGCTGTAGGAGTTCTTTGGTAGACTTTTGGGGTTGCTTATGTACACTAACATATCGTCAGCAAATAATGAAACTTTAATTTCATTGTTTCCAATCGAATCCCCTTGATCTCCTTATGTTGTCTTATTGCTATTGCTAGAACTTCAAGCACTATATTGAAGAGGTATGGAGAGAGTGGACAGCCTTGTCGTGTTCCTGATTTTAGTTGCAAGGCTTTGAGTTTCTCTCCATTCAATTTGATGTTAGCTGTCGGCTTACTGTATATTGCTTTTATTATATTTAGGTATGATCCTTGTATCCCCAGTCTCTCCAACACCTTTATCATAAATGGGTGTTGAATTTTGTCAAATGCTTTTTCAGCATCCAATGAAATGATCATATGGTTTTTTCTTTCAGTTTATTTATATGATGGATTACATTGATAGATTTGTGTATGTTGAACCAGCCCTACATCTCTGGGATGAAGCCTACTTGATCATAATGGATAATTTTTCTAATGTGTTCTTGGATTCGGTTTGCTAATACTTTATTGAGAATTTTCGCATCGATGTTCATGAGTGAGATTGGCCTGTAATTCTCTTTCTTGGTTGTGTCTTTGTGTGGTTTTGATATCAGAGTAACTGTAGCTTCATAGAAGGAGTTTGGCAATGATTCTTCTGTTTCTATATTTGGAATACATTAAGGAGTATAGGTATTAGCTCTTCCTGGAAATTCTGGTAGAATCCTCCATTGAAACCATCAGGTCCTGGGCTTTTTTTTTTTTTTTTTTTTTTGTTAGGGAGATTTTTGATAACAGCTTCTAATTCTTCGTGACTAACAGGTCTATTTAGATTGTTCACCTGGTCTTGATTTAACTTTGGTAAATGGTACTTATCTAAAAACAAGTCCATTTCTTGTACATTTTCCAACTTTGTGGCATATAAACTTTCGTAGTAAGATCTATTGATTCTGTGAATTTCCTCTGTGTCTGTTGTTATATCCCCCTTTCCATTTCTGATCTTATTAATTTGCATGTTCTCTCTCTGCCGTTTGATTAGTTTGGATAGGGGTTTGTCAATCTTGTTGATTTTCTCCAAGAACCAGCTTTTTGCTTCATTGATTCTTTGGATTGTTTTCTGTGTTTCTATTTTGTTGATTTCAGCCCTCAGTTTGATTATTTCCAGTCTTCTAGACCTCCTGTGTGAATCAGCTTCTTTTTTTTTCTAGTGCTTTCAAGTGTGCTGTTAAGTCTCCAATGTGTGCTTTCTCCGTTTTCTTTAATTGGGCACTTAGTGCTATGAACTTTCCTCTCAGCACTGCTTTCATAGTGTCCCATAGGTTTGAGTATGTTGTGTCTTTATTTTCATTAAATTCAAGGAAGACTTTAATTTCTTTCTTTATTTCTTCCTTGACCCAGCGGTGATTTAATAGTTTACAGTTCAACTTCCATGAGTTTGTTGGCTTCCTGGGGGTAGCATTGTTGTTGAATTCTAACTTTAATCCATGGTGATCTGACAAGACACAGGTGGTTATAATATTTTTTTGTATCTGTGGAAGTTTGCTTTGTTACCAAGTATGTGGTCAATTTTTGAGAAGGTTCCATGGGCAGCAGAGAAGAATGTATATTCTTTCCTATTTGGGTGGAATGTTCTATAGATACCTGTTAAGTCCATTTGATTCAATACCTCCAATAATTCTCTTATTTCTCTGTTGGGTTTCTGTGTGATTGATCTCTCCATTGGTGAGAGAGGTGTGTTGAAGTCTCCTACTATTAGTGTGTGTGGTTTGATGACTGCCTTGAGTTCTAGAAGTGTTTCTTTTACATAAGTGGGTGCCTTTATATTAGGGGAATAGATATTCAGGATTGAGACTTCCTCCTGATGAATTGTTCCTGTTATGAGTATGAAATGTCCATCTCCATCTCTTCTAATAGATTTTAGTTTGAAGTCAATTTTGTTAGATATTAGAATGGCCACACCGGCTTGTTTCTTAGGTCCGTTTGCTTGGAAAGCCTTTGACCAGCCCTTTACTCTGAGTAGATGTCTGTCTTTGTGGTTGAGGTGTGTTTCTTGTAAACAGCAGAATGTTGGATCCTGTTTTCGTATCCAATCTCTAAGTCTGTGCCTCTTTATAGGTGAGTTGAGACCATTGATATTAAGTGATATTAATGACCAGTGATCGATGACTCCGGTCATTTTTTTTGGGTAGTAGCGTGTATGTGTTTTCCTTCTTTGAGTTGTGCTTGTGAAGGGTCGCTAGATGTAATACGGTTTTAAATGGTTGTTGTCATTCATTGCTAACCAAAGCGCATTCCCATCACATGAGGACTAGGACTTCAAAGTTCAAGATGGAACTACCTGTAACTTCTTGTCAGGTGCTGTCCTGTCACAGTAACATCAGAATGGTCACTTAGCCTCCCCATGGTCAATCTCAGTCAAGGAAGAGGGCTAATTTAAAAAATAACTAATAGAATTTAAACTTAACAGGGTTTCTCCGTAGCTACTTCTTGGAGACCAGGTTGGCCTTGAACTCTATGAGTTCAAGGGAGTCTCTTCCTTCTGAGTGCTGGGATTAAAGGTGTGTGCCACCACCACCCAGCTTAACACTTTTTATTTATAGTTTTTCCGTATTTTTATTTTATGCAAAACTTAACAGTGAAGAAGTGCATGAAGGTATAGGAAGCTGCTATCCATCTTTGAAGGTCTAAATAGTAGACAGATACACAAACTGTATTTTATATTGTTTTAAGACCAATAATTGTTTATTTCTGTGAATACATGTATTTTTCTTGTTTGTATGTGCACTGTTTGTGTGCAGGGGCCAGAAGGGGGCTCTAAACCCTTGGAGTCAGAGTTATAGGCAGTTGAGACTCACAGGAGGTGATGCTAGAATGAGAATGCTGGTCCTTTGCAAAAGCAATAAGCATTCTAACCTTGGTGGTATGTCTAGCCCCTGTCATTTTAAAATTTTAATAAATATTATTAGAATACTTTCTTTTGAAAGCAGTGAAAATTACCAAGAGATCTAATATTCTTGAGCAGATAGAAGACTAAAATGGAACTTACATAATAAGGTAGATTTCTGGAGGTTCCACAAGGCAAGCTCAAATCTTTAAGAGAATGAATACCTGGGTCAGACTTCATTTCCTCCTGACAGCATGGCTCAGAACTCACTATACCGACAGCATTGGACGTTAAACATCTAAAGAACAGTGGCAGAAAAAGTGGCTCAGGTCCTTACTTCTCTAGTTAACACTTTACAGCTCTGTATTTCACTAGTTTATTGATAACTTGAAACTTCTTTTTCTAACATATTTATTCATATTTATTCAAAAATAACGTATTTGTTGATATTCCACTGACTTCTCATAACTCTATAGAAAATACTTAGAAGGATTGGCCATTTAAGTCATTTATTCCCAAGGCACTTTCTTTTTCTTTAAAAATAAAGCTGGTATTTATAAATGGTTATTTGATTAGGACATTATGATCCCTTTATAGCCTGCTGTTTTCTTTCTAAACCATAGAATTTTTCTCCTTACTTTCGCATATACTTCAATTCTCACTGCTAATATTTTTACTTTAGTTTAATGTTTCAAAGGGCCATTGCATTATATAACTTTTGGGAAGTAAATTAACTCCACTAAACACCTGAAAAGGCTAAAACCAAGCTTTTAACAATTGATTTTTAATCTATATAATTTAATCAGTCAGAAACATAGCAAATAAGTAAATATTTGGGGACGCTCTTGAGGAAATTCATTCCTTTGGTGTCTGCCATTCTGTTTTGTGTGTTGCCCTTCACATACACCTGCATGTGCACTCTTCTTGAAATGTCCAATCAATTACTCTAGCAATAACTTAATTATTGAAGTCTTATATCTTGTTAGTTATTGACAATAGTTTTAAAATCAGCTATGAAAGTAATTGATACAGAATCAGGAATTAACAAGACTGGCTTTTCTGATTTTATGGATTAGAGTTATTAAATCACATATATAAAAATTGAAACATACTGATCCACTTCATTACAAACACACAAAGGCTACCATTGTGAATTAGATGTGCCTTTCATGGCAGAGGCTTTAATCATATCTGTCAACGGAGCAACAGCAAAATTATCCAAATTATTTGGAATTCTTTTCAGAGCTGCAGAGGTACCAGTATCATAGCTACAGCTCATGATTTAATACCAAAGTATATGTTGAAGCTTGTTATATCCCTATGTAATAATTAACTTTGTAACTTTTCCTAAACTTGCTAATTTCATTGCATTCAGATTCGGTAATTTGTCTGCAAGTGTGTTAAGGATGAAAGCTGTTTCTCTAGTTTGAGCATCTTACGTGATACGTACAGAATGTGTTATTCAGTGACTGCTTTCTGAATTCTTAGCTCAAATTGGGAGGGAATCTGTTACTCAGTTCTCTTCCTGCAGTAATAACTGCATCATTAGAAAGATTCCTAGCTTCCAGGCTGATGAGTTTGGCATGGACAATGTTCATTGGGATGTTTGAATTTTGACATTTTTTTTTTAATGAGAAAGAAATTTTATTAGCGTGACAAACTGTTGGCAAAAACTGTGCAAATGGAGTTTATTTCAGAGGCTGGGACCTGGTAATCGATGGCAGAGCTGTAGTTCTGGCTTCAGAACACAGTGTGAATCAGGGTCTTAAATACTATGGAGCAATCCAGCCCCTTAAAGAGTTTTGGAAGACCTGACCAGTTGAACTGATAGTATTTCATTGCTATAGTATTTTCACCCTCCAGGATGTAGGAGTTACAGACACTGAGGCTTAGCTCCACTACTTTAGAAACTTCCATCCATGGCAGTGGTGGAGCTGCTGCCCCACATTGTGGCTTGTATTAGCATGATGAATTCCTTTAAACCCAGGTAAAATTGGATCCTTGGTTTTGGTGTAGAAAGGAATTTCAGGAGGAGAACGTATGAAGCAGAGGTAGAACTTGATTAAGAGATTATTATATAGATCTTAAGCAGAAGGTTAGGAGAAAGAGAGGGTACTTGAGAGGAAATAAAGACATGCCCAGGAGTAAAAGTGTGTGTTTCTCAGAGAGTTAAACTTCAGTTTCTTCACAAAAACCATATGTACTGTTTTGGTTAGAGAATGAGTGGTATTAGCTTCAAAGGGTACAGTCACAATGTTGCTGCTGAAGTCACCAGACTAGAGTTGGTAGAGCAGGTCTAAACCAAGGGGCAAAGAAGGGAGAGGGGTCTGTGTACTATGAACCAGGTTTATAACCCATATAGAAACTCCTAGATAATTTGGAACGGGAATGAGGCCCTGCCAAATCAAAACACATTCTAGCCTTCAACTTGGAAAATTTTATCTTAACCTAAAACATCTACTCATGAAAGGAACGTTATCTCTATGTCTGCAATCATCACCAAAAGAATGTCAATTGTGCTAAAATTCTGGCTAACCTGAAGAGCAGCTTCAAGCAGACTCTAGGGAGAGAGGATGCCCTTTGCACGTCCCCATCATTTTCTATGTCTTTCTACAAACTGCCTCAGTCACCCAACTCAGGAATCAATAATTAAAAGGTTTTTGGGAGAAAATGCTGTCAATGCAACTTTTGGGTATGACGGCAGAACAGAAGTGCCCTACGTGAAATTATGAGGTAAAGAGTCAGAGGAAGAAAATAGAAAAAAAAATAATTTTCATGGAGCAAAAGGGAGGAAGTATTACAGAACATTCTGAAACGCTAACGTGATGAAAGGAAACATGAAAATTGCATAAAAAAGGTACACAATGTAGAAATGTAACCTATACCTAAGTTTAGCTGCACAGGTTGTGTGTGTGTGTGTGTGCATGCATGCGTGTGTGTGTGTGTGTGTGTGTGTGTGTGTGTGTGTGTGTGGTTTGGTCTGGGCATGGAAGTCTCCTCCAAATGGCGAACCAAGCAAGAAACATCACAGCAGCAACGCATAATTTTGTGAGAGAATCAACTATCAAATAATATTACTCTCCTGGGAGCCTGAAATCAAGCAGAAACTACAGATCCAGGGAGACCCAGTTTGATCTGCCACTGCTCCTGGGTCAGAGAAGGGCAAAGGATGTAGGTGTGGAGTTGTGCAGGAGGGCAGGACACTGAGAAGTTTAAGTAGCAAAGCATTAAAAACTGAGATCAGATGTCCTTGCTCTGCAGTGCATGGTGTCCAGATCCGACACAGAGTCTGGGATGGAGAGTCCTGGGGGGAGAAGGCGTGTCCTCCTCAGAGTCTCTCACATGCTGCTTCTTCCCCGGGATGGCCTTTTTTCTACTGTTTAGAGCATCTGTTGCTCTCATGATGGCTGTTTTTCAGCCTTCCTCTGATTCCCTAATGACTCTGGTAGATCACACATGAGTATCACCTGTCGCCTTAGAGATTTTTTTCCACATACTTGAAGATATATTATAAAATATCTTCATAAAAATAATGAAACATCACTATAAAGGCAAAGTAGAACTATTAGAACCAATGTAACCTCATTTATGCATTTATGTGTCTGTATTTAACAATGCTTACTGCAACACTCAAGAATTTTCTTTTAATATTTTGCAAATAGTATGAGCTGAATCAAAGTTCTGATCTTCATAAAGACATCATAAAGACTAGATGCCATATTTTAATCATATTTTAAATATGCAAAGGAGTATGACTACATCGTACTAAATGTGCTGCCATATAAGGTCTTTGGGAATATTATTTAAATTGTGTTATTCCTAATTTTGCTACATTTATTATCTATATAACTATTATATTCATTATTTAATTTTGATACTTTCTGCACTATTTTGGGGTTAAACAATGAAGGCCTGTCCTATTTTCTTTTCACAGAGAATTTGAGATAAAACTCAAACATTCAGCAGGGCCCCCTTTTGCACTGAAGGGAAGCATGGTCATAAGCTGTTTTAAAGACAGATTCTTTGGAGGATACAATAGGAATGACATTTTCCCAGGATTTTTCCCTTCTCTTTTTATTGAAAGTAGATTCTTTTATCACATAATATATCCTGGTTATAGATATCCTCCCCTTCCATCCACATCCGTTCCCTTTCTGTCTCTCAGAACAGAGCAGGTTTGTAAAAGATAATAGTGAAATACAACATAATCTTTAGAACAAAAACTATTACACCCAAGTTGGGCAAAACAAACCAACAAAAGGAAAAGAGTCCAAGAGAAGGCTCAAGAATCAGAGACCACTCTTTTATATGCTCAGTAACCACATAAAAACACTGAACTGGATGTCAGAATATATATGCAAAGGACCTGATCGAGACCCACACAGGCCCTGTGCATGCTGCTTTGGTTTCTGTGAGTTCATTGGGGGTTCGCATAATGATTTAGGCCTTGTTTTCTTGTTGTCTTTCACCCCCTCTGACTCTTACGCTCTGTCTGCATCCCCTCCTCTGGGTTGGTTCCCTCTGATCTCATGGGAGAGATTTAATGGAGACATCCCACTTAGGACTGAGTGCTCTAAGGTCTATGTATCTCTCTCTTTCTCTCTGTCTCTCTCTCTCTCTGTCTCTCTCTCTCTCTGTCTCTGCTTAATATCTGACTGTGGGTCCCTGTATTGAAATCAACTTTTATTGCATTATCTTTGTGTGTGTGTGTGGTACATATATGCATGTTCACATATGTGTAGACATATGTACATAGATGCATGTGTATATGTGTGTACATGAATGTACAAGCGAAGACTACATCAGGAGTCCTCCTCTTTCTCTATATTATTAGGGAAAGGTCTCACCCCACTGAAACAAGAACTCTCTGAAATGGACTATCTTAGCTAACCACTGTGCTCTGAAGACCCTGCCTTATGAGTACTTAAATAGCAAGTGGAAGACCATGGCTGTCTGGAACTTCTATGGGTTCTAAAACTTTGAACTCCAGTCCACACACTTAAGGACATGTGCCTAAGTGACTGAGTCATTTCCACAGTTCCAAACAAAACCGTTTTGAAAATTCTATCAGGAAAGTCATTATTGTGACTTTCCAAGTGCAGGATCCACTGTTAACTTACACTATCTACATTGTTCTATCATTATACAGAAATGTCGGAGTTTTGAGGGCCTTGAAAGATGAAAAGATAGTAATAACACACAATCTTTCCTGTTTCTTAGTGGATAATCACAGGCCAAGAGTTGGTAAGCCAAGGATAGTCATTTTTTCATGTAGGTTTTGTTTTACCTTTTTGTAAAAGATAGCAGGCATTCTTGCATATTTGCAATTTAATGTTACAATATTGGTCTCTATAGAAACAACACTCTTCAACAGATGTTTTGAATGCAACCATCTTCATGACCCACAATAAATACTGGCTAAACAGAAGATCCTCATTCTCCCTTGCTCCCAGTATTTGAAAAAAAATGAGATTCTTCCTACTGCTTCTGTAAGTTTGAAAGTTTCAGATACCACATATAAATAGAATCATGCACTGTCCTCTGTGTGATTTACCCATTACAATTTATATAAGTTGATCCATTTTTATGTGGCATGGTTATCTTTCATGGTGGACTAAATATCACATTTCCACATTTGCTTTATTCAGACACAAACACTGAACATTTAAGTTGTTTCCATTTATAATTTATATGAATGATATATATCTCTGAAGCTTAACGTTTTTATACACTCAACTCTTCTGTCTTTTGAATGAAGAGTTTAAACCATTTACATTTAAGTAATTGTTGAATTACTATTGCCATTTCACCTTTTCTCTGTTTGTCTCTGTTTCTGTGTTCCTTCTTTCCCTCTCTTGCTATACTATTATGTGCTGTGTTGATTTTTGTACAGTAATATGTTTAGCCTTTAATTTTAAGGGTTTCATAGCAGAACACTATTAATGCCACCACAGAGATCACCTAAAGCATCTTAGGTAGTGACTTTGACCTAGAAATATGGCACATTGGATGGAGCCACTGCTCTCACAGAGAATCAGTTTGGTTCCCTACAGCAACAAAGCTGCCTGCACCTAAAACTCTACTGGATATAACACCTTCTTCTGACCCCTGAAGGCATTTGTACAGATACATGGTTACACGTACATAGAAACACACCAAATAATAAGTAAAGAAAATATTTTAATATATAATCCTATATGTATGCAATATATTATATATAAAGGATATGTATATAGTCAATCATAAATAAGAGTCATAGTTTCATTCTCTCTCCTCCACAGTTACATTAATATAGTGGTAATTTCCACTTATTTTTCAACAGTATCAAATTAAGGACTACATATGCTACACAGGTTTATACAACATTGAAGTTTGTGAACAGCCTAACTCATTCCTATGGTATATTTACTAGCAGATTTTTGAATTGTAGCTATTTTTGTTTTAATTTTCATTATAAATTAGAGTGACTGACACTCCAGTGTTACTTTACTACAAAATTTTCCATTTGTTCACATATTTACCTTTAATATGAGTGTTTTCACATAGTTTCCTGTGTTTAGTGTTCCTGTACATAAGATTTAAGAACTTCTGTTGGCATTTCTTATATAAACAAGCATGGCAGTGATGAATTTTCTCAAATTTGGGTGTTTGTAAGGAATATATTTATGTTTTCATTTTTGAGTGACTGTTTTCCAGATATTAATTATATCGGTTGGCAGATTATTTATATCACAAATTTGAATATATTTCAATATGTGGATGACTATAAATCTTGTGCTGAGAAACCCACTAATAAATTTATGGTGTCACCATTTTACATGTCACCATTTTATATGAATTCACTATGCTCATTCTGCTTCCAAAATTCTCGAGTGAATGTCTCTGGATTTCTTTGAGTTCTGATTACAAACTCTAAGTTCATACCGTATTTTTGGTTTTTATTAATATGTATATGCATTTCTTTCCTCAGATTTCTTTCCCATTCTTTAATCAAATCTCCCAGCACTACCATCACACACACACACACACACACACACACACACACACACACACACACACACATACACATCTCATAGTGATTGAAAATTTGGTCTCAGTCAATAAAAGTAAGACAAGCATCATGACCCTAGTTACTCTTCCCATTGCTTTCATCAGATACTGGACAAGAGGTATTTAAAAGAGGAGAGAGTTCCTTTGGTTCATAGTTCACAATGGTAGGGAAGGCACAGCTGAGTAAATGCTGAAATATGCAACAACTACTTAGATCTCGGTGAACCAGGAGGCAGGTCTAGGTTACAATACCTCAGTGTTCACTCCCAAGCTATGTCTTTTTACTTTATTTTATTTATTTATTTGGGAGTTTTCAAGACAGGGTTTCTCTGTAGCTTTAGAGTCTCTCCTAGAATTAGCTCTTGTAAATAATGTTGGCCTGGGACTCACAGAAATCCACCTGCCTCTGCCTTCCGTGTTCTGGGATTAAAGTCATACTTCATATGCCACCTCTGCCCCAGCCCCAAACTATAGTCTTACAAAAGGAACTCAGTTCCTAAATGATCCATAAGTCCCTTGGTGCCACCAGCTGGACTCCAAGGAAACACGTCAGTCCCCTGGGGTTATTTCCCATCTCAAACATGTCATTTGGCATCTAACTCCCAGAGGCTCATAACTGTCTCATAAACCAAAATGCACTCCCCATAGCCTTAACAGTTTCTGAAAGTTCAAATTCTAAAACATTTTCTGAGAGTCAAGAAAATTTCTTAACTGTGATTCTTTGTAAAGTCAAAAAAATGTTATGTATCTTTCACACACAACGTATTTCTGTTCAACAGGAAAAAATAAGGGAAGAGCAAATCAAGTTTGGACCAAAGTTAGATCAAAAGTCAAAAACGCGAGGCTGACCACTAAAGCCCCATTTGGCATCCAGGTCGTGGGCAGGACCATGTGGTTTCCAGCTGTCTTACATGGAGTTCGCCATGACTTTAACCTTTGCTTCTACACAATTCTAACTGTCAATATAAATTGAGTTTTATACTTAAAAGATTCTAAACGAAAGTGAAAATACTGATCTCCTATCTCCCTACAAAGTTTTGTGTTCAATGGTCCATTGCAAATTTTGTCCTTGCAGCACAAAGAAAGATTATTTGTGTCTCATTAATTTTTATGTAAAATTATTCTTTGTTCTTGTGGTTGCTCCCTCACTAAATTAGAAGGGAAAAAACTGGAGAAATTTTTATGAGTTTAATTGTCTAGATTTATACATCGACTGCTGGTAATTAAAAATGGATATTATGGATGTCCATGATAAATATTTAGTGAGAATTCTTGTTATTTATGGCATTCATTTAGGGCACTGGCAATGTCATTAAGATGAATAAAGAAGAGAAACAAAGCAAGGCAAAGAAAGGTTGAAAAGATTATTCTAATGCATCAGAGAACCAAGATTAGCTTCTTCACTGACATATAATTTCATTTTCCTCAATGAAACAAATGCTTTAAAATATGTACAAAACATATGCTTATCATTAACTATTCCTTAGCACATTCAAGAATGACTATTGTTAAACCAAGATAACTTTATTTCATTCCTTGTATATTAGTTCCCACATTCTAATCACTTGTAATCAGTATCAAACAGTGTCTCATTCATTCATCGTAAATTTTATTTGTATCAAAAATAAATAAGCTAAAAAATAAAGAGATAATTTCCATGGAAATAATAATCATAAACTGGACTATTTATAATACCTTAGATTGAGAGGTAAAGGTAGGAGCAAAGCTTCCCACTGCTTGTTCTGAGTCTGATAAGGGCCTGTTCATCTCCTTGGTTGAGCTACAACAGCACAACAGCATCGAAACTGCTTCTTTATATTCTCCTACTTGGATGACTGTACAGAGACTTGAGATTATTGAGTAGAGAGAAGAAAGAATTGAAGAAGATGTTAATTAATCAAAGAACTGAAATAAAAAATGGGTGTATGAAGAACAATAAAAACTGTAGGCTTTGATAAGAATATTGATTTTAAAGAAAAATTGAGCAAGAAAGTATAGAATACATGGGTAAGAGCAAAGGTGCTGGTACATTTATTACTAGTTATTTTCTGTCTTCCTTTGTGATTATTTTCTGAAATAGGAATTCACTATAAATCATAGAAATCAGTCATATAAAATATTGTTGCTAACTTTAACTCTAAATAAATGTAAGTGTTTAATGTAAATAAAACTACCAAAATAACAATTTTTTACTTTTGTAAAAAGAAATAATAAAATAATAATAGTTTTAATCTTAAAAAGTATTAACAAACCAAGTAAGTGTAAGTGATTTCTTGCAGGAGATGCCAAACACACTAATAAGATAGGAAGTAGGCATATGAAAAAACAAAAACAACAAGCAGAAATGAAAATGTATGTGCCCTTCCAATTTCCAGGAGGAAATGTTTTTCTTTGGGTTCACCTTGTTATGTGGCTTCTCTAGGCTTGTGAACTATAATCTTAATGTCCTTTGTTTATGGCTAGAGTCTACTAATGAGTGAGTACATGCCATATTCATCTCAATCTGAAGTTTTAAATGACTTATTTATTTAGAAGGTGTGATATGCAATGTGAAAGAATATAGGACTTGAGAACCTTCTGGAGTCCAAATCCTCTCACCAATAAAGAGAAGATCACTTTAGAAAACTAACTAACTAGCACAGGTTCTAGAAAAAGCTGCAGCCATACATTCAAAGAAACAGAACAAATTGAAAACACAAAGGGGAAGTGGTGTATCTAAAATAAGGGGTGACACAGATTAGGGGGGAAAGTTCTCATCCTGCCCCATCTCTGAAATACAGTTGAAATAATTTATGGGAATACAAATGAGAAATGATTTCTCTTAAATTATACTCATGTGCCTTTACCCACCCCAGCCATCCCCTATGGCCTTATAACTTCCAGAGGTATAGCTTACACTATAAGAAGTGTGCTCTGGTAAGAACAATGGCATTGAATATAAGGGCCTGTGATCCACAGGGGTTTTAAAAGATCATACTCTTCTAACGTCTACTGTGTAAGGAGTGAACATGCTTACATAGGTTGAGACCCTGGAGGTGAAGAAATCACAGGCCTCCCAGAGACCAGAAGACAGACAATATATATCTCCCTAGAATCAGGTGTGGTGTAACATGCTCAGACTCCTGCAAACAGCCTACCTGACAGGATTTAGAAATGAGGAATTAACTAGAAGCTGAGGATTGTGGAGTGCCCAAGGGGCTGCCTGAACCTCTCACCTACAATTTCCACTGCTTCTCAAAACTCCAGCCCATCTAGGCTGATAATTTTCCGAGGTCAACAGAATCCATTTGAGTTTTATTAGGAAAAACAAGGACCATTTGAGGGTCTTACAACAGCCCCGCAGCTCTTCCCTGAACTCCAAATCCCAGACCCTGGGAGGGAGCTGATTACCATGCTGTGCAGAGCCACACAGTGAGGAAGAGCTAAGACAGGAGAGCAGCATGGAGTGCCCCTGCTCTCCCGTGCGCTCTGCCGGGTAATTTACATTGTGGCAGGATAATTTATCAAGCTATCAACTGCTACATCCTACTCCTTGACTACGTCTAATCCCCAAAGAATAAAAGTGTAATTTCTGCCTTCCTGTGTTTTAGAAAGTTCCAGACTTTTCGTCTGAAGTTATTAATCTTGTTTTGTTTCTTGGCCTACACTGAGCTTGAATAGTGACAGTATACCTAACTTATACTAGTGATTTTTCTAGTCACAGTGACCCAAAACCTGGAAGAGACGACAGAGTGATTTTTTGTTTTAAGAATTTGCAAGTTCACGACTACTTCATTCTGTCTTTGAGCACAACAGTGTGCACATGAAAGCATGTAAAAGAAGAAGATACTCCATGGCTGACCAGGATATAGGGGAGGTAATGGCACCCTGTAAATTCTGTACAGGACCTTAGGTCACGGGATGTTGCTATGGTCATTTAGGCTGGAACTTGTACCCTCAGTGACTGTACCTTGAAAAATGCTCCCACAGAGACGTCCAGAGATGAGTGCTTCCAGTCCCCTAATGGTCTCTGAATCCAATTAACCTGATAGCCAAAAATCAACCATCACATAACCCTATCTAGATACTTTAAATGGAATAAGTACGACCTCATGATGTTAAGGACTTAAGGAATGAATGTCATGATAGTTCTATAGTGGTAGGTTTCTGTGTGGTGGCACTGGGGCTTGCTTTGTTACATGGATTTGCGGAAAAACCAAAGCTGTTGGAAGATGCAGTAATGATGCCACTGGCTACGCACACATTGATGCTCTAGAAAGCCACAGCAACTGATTACTGAAAGCTCTTTTCTAAGTAACCGTCAAAGAGTGTATCTCACTAAATTTACAACAAGATGAATTATCATGAAAGGTGAATGAATATTTAACTTTCATAAATGGTGACTGAGTATGAGTGTTAATTCCTATAAAAATTTTAATATGCTTCACTCAAAATGCACTATTCTAGAACAAATTTATGATTTTATATTTTATCATTGCATGCAATCATTCCTCTTTAGAGAAATTCCTGTTTATACTCACTGACTATATAGACAGCTGGTAAATTTTTCATAGGCAACTATGGAGGACAGAGCCAGTGACAGAGCTTATCTTGGCACTGCTGGTATCATCGGGAAAAGCGTTGACTCATAATTGGTGTCCGGGAGAACAGTTTACCCAGCATTGCTGTGGGCTCAGAGGACATAAGGAAGGTTTTGGCTCTATCCTCTCTGCTGGCTTTATCCTTAGACTTCAGGAGGTGGCTAGATAGCTTCTAGAGAGTTGTTAGATACAGTCTGCCAGGTTTAAGAGCCCAGAAAATGTGACACTGTCTCCCAACAGCCCCTGCAGGTGGCACCAATTCAGTCATGAAACAGTCATTTTATGGCAGGTCGAGTGGAATCAATCCTCTGCAGGCCAGACATGAATACAGATGTGAGAATTTATCTTCGCAGGCGTATATGGACCAGGGTTGAAAAATTGGTTTAAGTTCCCAAGAGGGCGAGGAAGTTTCGGTTTATGAAAGGTGGATGAACAATAAGTGTGAAAGACAAAACCCAAGAGACTTCAGGACAAGTTTGGTTTTTCCCCCACGGGCTTCTATCACTGCCTAAGTCCTAGCTGGGGCAAACAGCCACACCATCACCCACTTAGGTCGCAAGATTTGCTATTAAATTTGGACAGGGTTCATCTAGAGACCTAGGGTGACAGGGAGTAGATACGTGAGAACCTGGAAGGAGTAGGGGAATGAGCATTGTAGAAGAAAACTATCTGTGAGCCCTCTAGTTCCCCAGAGAAGATCATGTCACATTTTCTGGCCTTTGTGATCTCAGATTTTCGACCGCAATTAAAATGTCGCTATAGCAACAACCTACTCTTACCTTGAAGAACAGTTCTTTCTCCTGAATGACACAGTCTGACATTGGACTCTGACTTCAGGCTCCTGTCCGTCCTGTTTCAAATGTTAATTCTGCAGTGGCAATTAATTCAGTGAGTAAATGCATTTGCATGGAAGAGCAAAACCAAATGCAAACTCTTGGTCATTGCTATAAATATACAATTCCCCACACTCGGTACCAACTGTGCATGCTCAGAACTCTATGAGACATAGGAAATGAACCCAGAGATTTTTCTACTAGGATATTTGACCCCTCACAACAGATCTCATACTATGTTGTAACTTTTAATTGATAAAGGTTAATTAAAATTTTCAACTTATTCTCACATCGAAAGTGCAAGAAGAAACTGTATAAATTGAGGAACTTGGATGCCTCTTGTTCAGAATGATTTTCCTAGGGTCTTACCTTTCTATGAGGCACATAAAACTGATACTGATACATACAGTAAGAGTCACCTGATACAAGACTGACAGACTTTATAGCAGTGTTAGTTAGTAGTCCACAAAGTCTTCAAAACTCACAAACAGCACTGAGTCCAAGGGAGACACAGCCATTATTTCTGTCTATAGCTATAAAGATGGATATCAGGGTCAATGTCATACATATGATATGCATACACATACTCATACACACACACACACACACACACACACACACACACACACACACACACACATATATATATATATATATATATGTATATCAATTGAGGTTCCACCTTATAGCTGGCTTGGATGAATCAATGAACCTGAGTTTTTAGTCCCATAAACATTCTAATTCTTGAGCAGCTGAGTCATAAGTAACATGAACAAGAATAAAGGCTTCTACAGTAGCAAAATTGAGGGTGAGGTTTGGGGACCTGTAGAGTATATAGCAAATTGGTGTATAAGCACCTCTGAAAACCTGATTCCCAGGAGTATGGGATGTGGGCATTTTTGTAAGTGATGTAGAAAAGTGGAGGCAGCTACCACATAAACTCATGTTGATACATTCATTGTTAATGAGAATCTATAATGATTTGCATAACATTGATAAGGAACCTCAGCTACCCTGAGACACATGCTTTAGCCAGAACTCACTCTACCCTAGTCATTATAGATGCCTTACAGTGATTTATCTACTTAATTTAGTATTCTAAATTCTTACTTTTCCTTTCAGCCCTAAGTCTGTCAACTGCTTTCTAGATATTCCAATACTCTATTTGCTAGCGTCTCCAGCTGCAACAACATTAAGATATAAACCTGTAAGTCAGGCACGGTGATTCAACTTGCAATTCCAGCCTTCTGTAGGCTAAGATATGAGGATTGCAAATTTGAGACCAGTCTGAGATAACACCACAGGCAAGTCTAAAAGCATAGTGAGACAATATCTAAACCAAGGGACTAGGAGAAAGCTTAGTTAATGAAGTGCTGGTCCCACAAGGATGAGGACCCACAGAAAAAGGTGGATATGGCAGTGCATACCTGTAAGCACAATCTAGCCAAGCTGGTAAGCTTCCGATTTAGTGAGAGACCCTGTTTCACAAAACTGCAAGGTACAAGCAATGGAGGAAATACCCAACATTGACTTCTTGCATCACATGCACACTTACATATACCTGAACATACACAATCACACATATAAGCACACACACACACACACACATGCACACATCACAACAGTAAAATAGAAATATCAAACAAAATGGATTTCACAATGAGTAAAGAGACATTTATGTTATTGTAAAAGATTAATTTCCCCATAATGGAACATGAACCACAAATATTTATTATCTTGACAGAATGAAAATATGTAAAGCAAAGCTGGAAGGTCTAAAAAGAAATTGACTGTCTATAACTACAGTTGGAGAGTTTAAACATTCCAGGCTTTCAAACGTTTGAAAAAAGTAACAGGGAAATGCACAGCTCAACAATACCTATGACTGGTTTTAGTTTCCATGTCCATAACATGCAAAAACAAAAAAGACATCACTATTGTTCTTACTGACATTAAAAATAATAATAAGACAATAACATAAAAACTTTATAGCTATATACTTAATAATTTATATGGACTACGATTACTACTTAAAAGATACAAACAATCATTGGTTAGTGAGAAAAAAATAGGTAAGTTAGTTGTTTTTTTCTTGAGGCAAGATTTTACTAGACAGACCTAACTTATTTGGGACTCCTTATTTAACCAGGCTGGTCTTGAACTCACAAAGATTCACCTATCTCTGCCTCTACTTTGTGAGAATTGGGATTAAAGGAGTATACTTCAATCAAAGAAAATGAATCTAGGCTTAAATATATGATGATTAGTTTTAACTGTCATCAAGTTATACTATAGAATACCATGAGGGAAGAATCCCTGAGAATGTGAAGAATTCTCTCAATTACAGTAATTAATATGGGATAACCACCCCACTGTGAGTGATACCATTCCCTGTGGATCCTGGACACAACAAGAGAAATATAACTCAATACTGGCAAACATTAATCCATTGTTCTTTGCTTTCAATTTTGGATATAATGTAAGTAGTTCTTTTAGGCTCCTGCCACCACAATAAGCCTACCATGATAGACTTCATCCTGATACTATGAGTCCAATGAATGCTTTCTCCTTTATATTGCTTCTCTTAGAACATTTTACAATAGGGAGAGAAAGAAACTAAGGCAGAACACATCCAAACAAAACAACAGGACATTGGCCCTGATGGCTTCATCAATGAGTTCTACTCAACACACTAGGAACAAATAGGAAGCTTTGTTTTAAGAATTTGAGAATACAACTCACATGACTTCTGTGAAATCCTGTCTGTGAAAGGACTTTCTGGACGATGAAATACTATGCAGAGATGTACATGAATATTGATTTTGTATTATTTTGTATATATAGCAGTTTTGTTTCCATGTGTGTCTCTGTACCACATGTGTGTCTTATGACTGAGAAATACAAAAGAGAGCCTTGGATCCCCTGAGTCTGGAACTGTGAATGGTTACAAACTGTCTTGTGTGTGCTGACCATCCAATCAGGTCCTCCCAAGGAGCAGCTAGTGCTCCCAATCTCTGGGCCACCTCTCTACACACTTACTATCACTATCCTTTTACATTTGCAACTGAGATTCATGGGGATTCCACAGTTCAGTAGGAGAAATGTACATTTCTCACAGGTTTTTTTAATTTACTTATTTATTTATTTATAAACATTTCCACTTTCTTCCCTCCTCCCAATACCCTCCCATTCCCCCCAGTCCCTCTCCTCCTCCCTCTCCAGTCCTAAGAGCAGTCAGGGTTTCCTGAACACTGGAATCACAGGGTTTTTTTTGAAAGAGGAAAATCCCTTGAAGGCTGCTTCCACAAATATTCTTCATTCTCCTGGTTTTATAGCTTTAGCGTGAGAAGCCACAGTGGTACTTGACAGGATTCTTCTCCTGGAAAACATGATGAATGTCTGCCATCTTTTCAGAACCTTCATTTTGGCCCCTGCAGTTCCAGGAACCCAGTGTAGCCTGAGACTAAAATGGCTTGAAGAAACCCGGAGGGAAGGTAAAATGGATAAAAGTCACAGGGTGAGAACCAAAGGAGTGTGGTAAAGTATAGACTATGAGGGAATCTCACGCCAGGTCACCCTCCCAGGCATTTCACCCTCTGTTCTGCCCCTGGAGGCAGCTTTCTCTGGTCTCTTGCTGTGCTATGTGAGCTCACATCTGTTGGTGGCACATCTCCTAACTCCCACACTAACACTAACACCATACAACATGAGAGGCACAGCAGTCTCCCAACACTGGCTTTATGCCTTCCTTTGGTCCCATGGGAGAGGTCCATCCCTTATGTTACCATTGGCTTCCCAAAGATCTCCAATTCGTACTTAACTGGCTGGTACCTGCCAGTAGACACATTAGGAGAACAAATTCTACATTGCTCTTGGTGCGAACTTTCCTGAATTCTTGTTTTGACTGATGGCACCGGAGGCCGCTCTAACTGTCCTCCATGTTCACTGACCTTTCTCACCTTTCTCATTGCCTCATTTACTTAGGTCCTTAGAGTTTTCTCTGATATTGGGTCTTTTCAGCTGTCACCTCTTTCTTTCATCCCTCCTGGTGGCCACTTCTTTATCTCTATGGTATTTGCTGTCATTTCTCTAAGGCTTTCCTCCATTCCCTCAACTCTGAGCTTCTCTCTGTCTCTGCAGCCCTACTGTCTACTCCAGTGATCCAACTTGATGCATACTTGGCTTTTCCCTATTCTCCAGAACAGATGCCAGTGCTGCCCTCTCTTCTCCATCTTCCCTTGCATCTGGCTCCTGTGACCTCATCAAATTTCAGGACACCAACCACTCAGCAAGCCTGACATAGAACATAGCTTCACTTCGCTGCTCATCCAGTCAGCCATAATCAGGAGCACGCTCTCCCAACACCACCAATATCTGTCTTTAACACGTGACCTGATTCCTGTCCTACTGACCACTGTCCCCAAGACAGCCTGTCTACTAAAAAGTACTGATCGACATCTTTGATCTCTGTACCATCAGCTGTTACTTGGTCATGCCTGTAAATTTTAGCTTTCCCCATTGGGATAAATGCCTGCCAAAGAGTTCTCTTTACCTTCACACCTTGCTATGGTTTAAGCAAGAGATCAGCACTCATCAAAGGCCTATCTCTGCACAGAGTCTGCATGGAGAACCTTTATCCTCCTCTTGAGGTGTGACTCCCTTCTTCTGTGACAAATACAGTCAGAGGAATCAAAGATGGGTGACTGTGCACACATCTGAAGTTGGGCCACTCAGTTAACTCATCCACTCAACGTTTCGCATTACTTGGTGGTAAGCAGGATTTTCCTTTTTGAGTGACTTAGCCGATACTGTTGTAGGAAACTCAATGGAAAACCCAAACCAAAGGCCACGGAGAGTACATTAAAGTCGCATGGAAAAGGCTAAGGTAGCCCTGTCAGGATCAGCTAACTACTGCTGTTCTCATAGGTTACTTCCTATCAGAAACACATTGCTTCCTCCTGAAAAGAAACATGTTTGATGACAATGGAGATATAATGATCTTAGAGGAATACCATCCACATATCCTTCCTTACTTAGATTACTAGCTTCTTTTACAAACTATTTTCATTTTGTTTGGTGATGAGCAAAAAATTAAGGGTTACCCTTCTATATCCTTGATTTCAAAAGGTGTTTCAGGGAAGAGAAGTACAATGGTGGATTCCACCTACTTGCTTTCTTATTTCAGAAAAGAGCATCATGGCTAAATGTTCAGGTTTTGGTGAAAACCCTAAGGACTGAAGATAGTTAAAGAGACTACAAAATACTCGGGTCTCACGTTGAGTGATCCCTTACATAACTGCCCCTTCTCTGATATATATGGCAGACCTCTCCTCTCATTTAGGTCAAAGGTGCACAAAAGGATCCAAACTGAGGAAGAATACAACTTGTCAACTTGTTCACACACATACATACACACTTATTAGACAGAATGAATATATATGTATTTTATATATGCATATATACAGATGATTTATTGGAGTGGCTTATAGGCTGTGGTATGACTATTCCAACAATGACTTTCCACTGACAAAAAGTTCAAGAATCCAACAGATTTGGGTCCACCAGGATGGATGACTCAGTTGGTTTTCAGTATATGCTGGAATAGTGACGAGGTAGATGTTGATACCAGTGAAGAAATGACCTTGCCAGCAGGAGTGAGGGCAATCAGAGAGCAAAAGCTTCCTACATCTGTGTCCCTTACACAGTTTTCCAGAAGAAGGTGTGGCCCAGAGTTAAGGTGGGCCTTTCCATCTTTGCTCTGTTCAATATCACAGCAATTCCTACTTTTAAGTGCTGTTGTTGTTGTGAGATGTCTTGTTTTCCTGGCAGAAAGCATCTGTGACTGTCCCCTGATTCCTTCTAAGCTTAACATGAACACATTTTCAAAATATTTTCAAAATCTCTGGGAGAATGACAGGGTAATAGGAGGGCTATTACACAGCTCATATGCTTTGGATGCTGGACCATTTTGAGGGTGACGACCCTAGTAAAAGCCTCCACAGTGACTGCACTCCTAGCCTTTATTTGTGCTGAGACTACTGTGCTAAATTGCATAAGTAACCTCACAGAAAAACCTGGGTCAGGTCTGAGGGTCCAGAAGCAGCCCTGGTGTTTTGAATGTGAAAAGAAATGTCACCTGTTGAGCACGTGGGTCATGTATTAACTGGTGACCCTCCTATTGGAGTCATTAATAATTTTCTATTCTCATGGGAGTGGTCATGTATTCAAAAGGTCCCCATAAGAGACCTGCATAACCTTCTAGAACTGTGATAATAAGAATAATGGGCAAAAGTTTGAAAATTATCGAAGTAATACCACAATGAAACATTATTGCTTAAAAATAATGCTTACTAATTTTTTTAAAAAAAAAGAATAGCATTCAGAGTTAGGGTCAGGTGATGCCAGGCTCTTGGAATCTTATTTAAGAGTAAAATAAAAGGCTCAGACTGCAAACTAGCTCAAATACTATGTTCAAAGTGATGTGAGATTTCCTTCTGTATGCTGTGATTACCATTGATAAATAAAGGAACTGCTTTGGGACTATAGCAGAGCTATAGGGGAACAGAGCTAGGTGGGGAAAACTAAGCTGAATGCTGGGAGAAAGGAGGCGGAGTCAGGGAGAAGTCATGGAGCCACTGTAGGAGAAACTTTAAGGCTAGGTCACGACCTCATGGTGACACGGATTAATGGAAATGGGTTAAATTAAGATGTAAGTGTTAGCCAATAAGAAGCTAGAGCTAAGGGGCCAAGCAGTGATTTAAATAATATGGTTTCTGTGTGGTTATTTTGGGACAGAACTGCTGCACAGGCAGGGAGCCAACAAGAGGCCTCCGTTCAACATCACAGCAAAGCATTAGTACAGATTAGAAAGAAATCCACTGCACAGGATCCACGTGAGTGAAGGTTCTCAAGGACCCTGGGATATTGCCTGGGTTTCATTGATGGGATACACCTGTCCCTAACAGGCTATGGGCAGCCTATGGGCAGCATCATCACTTTTAATGTGGTATCTGCCTACATATGTACTGAGTTCAGTAGCAACTTTCCTTAAGCCCAGCCGGGGAAGTGTAAAACCTCAGACTGGATTGTTGAATTAGTTCAGTTGTGTTGCAAAGGGGAATATCTGAAAACTATTTCCTCAGTCCTGGCAGATTTCTGAGCCTTGAGGCCATACCCATCATGATTCCAAATGTTCTTACTACCTATTTGTGGGCAGCAAGGCTTTTGAAATGACTAAAGAGAGTGCTCTCCATCACTGAACTCGTATTCTGGAAGCTGACTTTATGCAAAACCTGCTGCACCTGGAAACCTACGAATGCAAGGTATTTAGAACCTTTGCCTAGAAGCCGTAGCTGATGGCACACATTTACCTGACAGACTTGTCATGCATAAAAGGATGCCTTTCGTCTGCATTCTCATCAATTCCCAGTGCCCACTCCTCTAAGCAGGAGACATTCATTGGCCATTGCAACCTTGTCTTCACTTTCCCCCAGTTAATTTTCATGGTTGGCTTATCTTTTTTGAAAATAATGTTCTCAAGTGGAGACTCATGGCCTGATGGTCTTCCACCGGAGCTGCGGTACCTCCTACCGAATCCTCATCCACCCAGGTGTGCCCTTTTATATCCTCCTTCCTCATTACTGCCACAGAATCTACCTTAAACAAGATGACAAGAACTTCATGCTTGAATCCTATCTCTGACTTTCCTGAATACCGAGTAAAGTTTGTGCTTCTAATTGCGGTTCCTACTTACCTATAGCATTAAGTTTCCCCATTGCCTGGTATTCTAAAAGAATAAACTTTCTGAGGGTGAGGAACCAGATAAGGATTAGCTGGTTCTCTGGCTCAGGGTCTCTTAAAAGGCAAGACGACAACAGTGACTAAAATTTGACCGAGATACTTAATAATTTCACCTGCATCTTTAAAAACTATTGGTGCCTCATATAGGATTCTAAGTAGTCACGTTTTATATTTTTATTTTATTATGAAGTACTTTGATTTAAAAAAGGACTGGTGAGGTTTTAGTAATTTCAAATTTAATAAGGTAAAATCTATTTTAATATACCTGACTTGGCAAATTTCATGGCACTCTGCTTACTAGGCTGTATGAACCTATTGCTGACAGGTGTCTTATTGCTGCTCAGCATTACAACAAATTGTAGTACCTCATATTTCTTGCCCTGGAAATATGAAAATTAAAAATATAGCTTCAAGTGAATGAATATTGCTTTCACATAATCATAAAGCTAAAGAGGAAAATCTCAAGTAGATCCACTGTTTCTGGGATCTAATGCTCATCCACTTTAATGCCCATCTAGTATCATCTTAGTTGCATGTCTCTGTGTTATTATCTTTTAAAAGTGCTGCAAGATCCCTGGTGGCAGTAGGCAGCAGAAATGCTGTAGGTTCCTGAATGGTGGTAGCGGCCATGTGGCAGCAGACAGGGGCCCTGGGAGCAGCCAGTCCCAGGCAGAGATGTCTGCCGGTCATGGTAGCTGGTCCCAGGCAGGGAGACACATGGTGGGCGGGCAGGAGACAGAAACATGAATAGCCACGACATGTAAAATGAGGTTAAATATTTATTAGTTGAGTTACGGAGGGGAAGGCAAAAGGGGAGAAGCGGGAGTGGGGGGGGGGGGAGAGGGAGAGAGAGAAAGAGAAGAGGACTGAGAGAGAGAAGAAAGGGGAAGAAGGGGAGTGTGTGGAGCCAAAGGGAAGCCAAGATGGCAAGAGAAGGAGAGGGGTCACCTGGGGTGGGTGTGGCTTGTCTCTTAAAGTGACAAACAATAATAACACTCTGTGTCTCTGGCACAAAATCTGCTGCCATTTACAGCTCCAGTGGGTCAGCTGAGGGCTCTCTCTCTCTCTCTCTCTCTCTCTCTCTCTCTCTCTCTTCTCTCTCTGTAGGCAGTTTATATTCACATATCTGCAAAGAAAAATAAATACATGGATATTCAAACTTAGAGAATTATGAGGTGATCCCAAAGAGGGATCAAAAGCTCTATGGAAACATGACCAGAGAAGAAATATACCATAATATATAATCAGACGTTAAATGTATGTTTAAAAATTACAAAATTAAAGCCTGTTTTTAAAAAGTATCAACTTACCTACACACACATCTCAAGCACTTAAATTAATGTCAACCAAGATTGCTCTATCATTAAAAGATCTCTTTCAAATTTGAGAGAAAAAATACGAACATATTAAAGTAAACCAACCATAAAGCAATCCTAGATTGACCACAATCTAGGGCAGCTGAAGATCTTTAACAGAATCCAGAACAGTGAGAAGAAATAAAGCCACAATCACAACATCACAGAAGAAGAATCAGTGTCATGACAGGACTAGGTGAACACAAGATCTAGGAAAGAATCCATCATGCCTAACATGGTAAGCTAGCAAGTCTCAATTCTGACAGAGGGAAAGATAAGAATAAACAAAAATACAATCAAACAGAAAAATAACAAATTAAATATTAGAAAAACAGATGCCTCAAAACTCTGGTTACATGATACAAACTAACTGGCAGGATTGAAGGGTGGATGTCATTGACAAGTAAATGGAAGATGAAGACAAGCTGATACAGAGACTCCAGTATCTGAAAAGGTAGAATTAAAACAAAAATCAGAGATAGCTGAGCCCTGTGAGCGGGAACCCAGATGCTTAGCTCCCCAGGGGCAGCCTGGTCCAAGGCTCCAGTGGTCACAGATATGGTGGAGGATGGTAGCTGGTGTGTGGAGTTCGCTCAGAGTCTTCAGGGCTTGGAGGTTGAGAGCAGGGCAAGGGCCTAGAGAGCTGAGTCCTCCAAGCAGGAACACAAAAGTTTGCCTCTTCAGGGGCAGTCTGAGTCAAAGCTCCAGTGTTCACAGATGTGGTGTGGGTCAAAGACCTGAACATAAATCCAGCCACAGTGAACCTCATAGAAGATTAACTGGGAAACACCCTTGAAAGCATGGGCACAGGACATCACTTCCTAGATATAACAGCAGCAGCACAGACACTGAGAGCAATAATTAATATATGGGATCTCCCGAAAGTGAGAGGCTTCTGTAAGGCAAAGGATATAGTCACAAAAAAAATGGCAACCTACAGAATGAGGAAAGATCTTCACTAACCCCACATCACACAGAGGTATGATCCCCAAGATATATAAAGAATCCAAGAAACTAGACATTAAATTATCAAATAATCCAATCAAAAATATGGGTTACAGAGCTAAACAGAGAATTCTCAAAAGAAGAATTGCAAATGGATGACAGACACTTAAGGAACTGCTCAACAACCTTAGCCATCAGAAAAAAGCAAATTGAAATGACTCTGAGATACTATCACCTGTCAGAATGACTTAGATCAAAGACATCAGTGATATCTTATGCTGCAGAGGATGTGAAGGAAGGGGAACACTCCTCCATTGCTGACGGGAATGTAAACTTGTACAATCACTTTGGAAATAAGTGTGAATTTTCTCAGAAAACTGTGAATCAATCTACCTCAAGACGCGACAATATCACTCTTAGGCATATACCAAAACATGCGCACTCATAACACAAGAACATTTGTTCCACTTTGTTCATAGCTATTATTCATAATAGCCAGAACCTGGAAACAACCTAGGTGCCCCTCAAACAAAGAAAGGATAAAGAAAATATGGTACATTTACACAATGGAGTACTACTCAGGAGTAAAATCAATGACAGTTTGAAATTTGCATGCAAATGGATAGAAGTAGAAAAAAAAAACATCCTGAGTGAGGGAACCCAGACCCAGATAGACAAACATAATATGTACTCATTCATAAGTGAATATTAGATGTAAAGCAAAGAGTAACCAGCCTATAGTCCATGATTTCAGAGAAGCTACGAAGAAGGAGAACCCTAAGAGAAACACAGATAGATTGGCCTGAGAAGGGGAAACAGACAAGATCTCCTGAGAACATTGTGAGTGTGGGGTGGAGAAGTAAAGGAAAATGGAAGGAGAGAGTGAAGGGAGAAGAGGAGGGAGCAAGAGTACATGAATGAACAGGATGCTCAAGAAGTGGGAAGTACAAAGAGGGAGAGAAAGGAAAGAGCTATCTTGATTGAGGGAGCCATTAAAGGACGAGAGAGAAACATGGCTCTAGGGAAATTCCCAGAAATTCACAAAAATAGCTCCAGCTAAGACTCTAAGCAACAGTGGAGAGGATGCCTAAATTGGTCTTCCCCTGTAATCAGGTTGATGACTACCCTAACTGTCATTATAGAAACTTCATCCAGGAACTGATAGAAGAAGTTACAGATCGCTACTGTGAAGCACTGGGCAGTGCTACTGCAGACCAGTCCAAGAGAGGGAGGAGGGACAGTATGGGCAAAGGGGTCAAGACCATGGTGGTGATAACACAGAAACAGCTGACCTGAGCTACTGAGAGCTCGCTGACACTGGACTGAGAGCAAGGAACCTGCATAGGTCCAAACTAGACCCACTGAATGTGAGAGAGAGTTGTGAGGCTTAGGCAGTCTGTGAGGCCACTTGCAGTGGGACCAGGATTTATCCCTAATGCCTGGATTGGCATCTAGGATCATATTCTCTTTAGAGGGTGGCCTTGCCTAATTTAGCATAGATATAGGGAGGAAGGCCTTGGTCTTGCTTTAAATGTAGTGTCTGACTTTGTTGACTTCCCATGGAAAGCCTTTCCCTTTCTGATGAGTAGATGGGTGGTGGGATGGCAGGAGGCAAGGGAGTGGGAAATAGGATAGCTATGTGAAATGAGAAAATAATTTTATTAAAATAAATTCTTAATTTAAATAAAGGAAAAACAAATTGGTTAGATAACAAAAAGAAGCCACAAGACATTTGATTAATGAAGAATAAAATCTTCTAGAAGATATAGCAATTGTTTAATATATGTGTAAGCTGTGTATGTGTGTGTCAATGTCTGTGTGTGTTTGTGTGTGGGTGAATGTGTGTGTGTGTGTGTGTGTGTGTGTACCTAACATTGGGTATGACAATTTCATAAAGCAAACTCAACGGACGTAAATGAGCAGAAAGTTTCTAATACAGTTAGTTGTGGGTGTGTTACTCTGTTTTGAAAACTCAACGAAGAAACCTCACAGTTAAGCTACACCACAGACCAAGTGGACTTAGCACACATCTACAGAACATGGAATCAACATATATAGAATTTGCAGTTCTGCTCAGTGGCTCAGGAAAAGTTATCTGAAGTAGCATTTTGACCAAAAATATTTTTATCAAATATTTAAAAAAATCAAAATAATTTCTGGTATCTTTTCATATCATAGTGGAAGAGAATATAAATTAATAGTCAGTCAAACCACAGAGGCTATTCAATAATCAGAAAGTTGACACTATGTTCTTTTATGACCACTTAAAGTAATCAGCTAGAAAACCTGGAAATTACTATAATCAAAAACCTAAACCACATACTATCAATACAACAAAGTCAGTTGTAAAAGGAAAGGTTATAGTTAAAAATACTTATACTGAAACAACGGAGACCTCAAATAAACAACTTAAAAACATATCTCCAGGTCTTAATAAACAAGAATAACCTAAATACAAAAGGAGTAGACAAAACACATTAACATTATTACAAAAAATAAAGAAATATATATTAATGAAACAAAGAGATGAGTTTTGGACAAAGAAAACAATATTAACAAAAACCTAGCCAAAAGAAATGGGAAAAAGGCAAAAACTAATAAATTTAAAGATTAAAGCCAAGCACCATGAGGGATACTAACTAATCTCAGAGAATCCTTTGAGAATATTTTGAAAAACTGGCATTACAAAATCTCCTGAAAAATATAAAAGAAATAAATATATTCCCAGCTATATAATCCTTCCTCAAATGAAATTTAAAATGTATAAACAATGTAATCATATCTATAACAAACAATAAAACAGAAGCAGTAATAAAGAGTTTAGCCGCTAAGAAAAACACAGGATATGATGAATTGCCTACCTAATTCCACTACTAAAGAGGAGCTCACACGGTTTCCCAATCTATTAAATAGATAAAGAAAGAAACTAAGCCCATTTTGCAAAACCAGAGTCACCATGATACTAAAACCAAACAGTGACAATAACAAACAGAAAGCTGTAGAGAAACTTCCCTGATACATTTCTATGCAAGCTATCTTCAAAAACAAAACAAACAAAAAGCCCACTGAATTGAAGAGCACATTAAAGCATTCACACCCTATGACAAAGCTGACTTCTTAGGAGGGATATAAGAACAGGACAATGCACACAAATCAATCGATGTAGTGAGACTCATTACAGATATAAGGACATGATTACCTCACGTCCTTAACTTCATGGTTAGCCCAATCACTATAGAAATAGCCTTTGACAAAGGTTAAATAGAATTCCTGGACAAAGCTAGAAACAAAGGGACCTTCTTTTTATGATAAATTCTATGTACAACAAACCTGTACCCAACTTTGTACGAAATGGGGGAAACCTGAAAGCATTGCCTATAGTATCTGGAGTGAGAAAATGGATGCTTTCTACTCTTACTCAGTATCACTCTTAAATTCCTACTAAATCAATGAGGATTCGTTTCAGTCAGGTGAGTGTGTGTGTGGGTACGTGGAGAATTGTCCCGGTTGTTAATATGAAAAAATCCAGACCATTGTGGGTGGCAGACGATCCAAGGCCTGAAAAATGCAGAGAGCTGACGGAGCACAATCAAGTGAGCACACCTGTGCTCATTTCTGTCCACGCTGGACTGCGGATGTCATGTGACTTGACCAGCTGTCTCCAGATACTGCTACTTGGGCTGCCCCACCCAGGACTATCACCTGGAATTGTAAGGTAAGAGCAACCCCTTCTCCACTAGATTGGCTTTTCTCAGGCTTTTTATCACAACAGCAGAAATAAAGCTGGAACGCCTGTGTAAAATTCAGTGCAAAGTGGATTCAGGAAGTTACCTGCAACTGTGATTGCAAAGGAGCGTGAAAAACTGCAGTGCAGATGATGGAAACAGTCAAGAGGCGTCCACAGAACTCCAAGTGCTCAGACAAGGTCTCTCTGAATTTGAAAACATGATTTCATGAAATTACAAACTTCTTCACAGCAAAGGGAGCAGTTGTTTGAGTTAAGAGAGATCCTACAGCATGGAAGAAAGTCTCTGAAACTATCCTTATCGCAGGGATTAGTAATCTAGACTATACAGACCTCAAAAAGCTAAACACCAAAAAGTTAAATTATTCCACCAATTCATCGACAACTGAAGTGAACAAACAGTTCTCAGAACAGGAAATAACAGTTTTCAATACAAGTGTGGAAATTTTTTCAATATTATTATTTAATATTGATTAATTACATTGAATATTATTATTATTTAATGTTGAATAATATTGAATAATTTACATAGACATGTAAATTAAAGTACATTGGGGTTTTGTCTCACCACAGTCAGAGTGGGAAGCAGGAAGAAAATTAATGCCACCAGATGACCATGAGGATATGGGCAAAGGAGAACTCTAATACACTGCTGGTCATAACCTTTTTCTTACTAGAAAATATTTGTGTTTTCTAGCAGATTCTCTACATAGGAAGCAAAAATAGAAATATTCAATATTTAAACATTTAACTGTTTATCAACTAAATCTTCATTCAGTACTTTTCCTGTGTCAATATCCTAAAAAATGTTATTTTATTTTTAAAGGGCCTTTTTATTATTTGTCAGGTATTATCATGCATTATACTAAATATTGATAATCATGACAATGAATAAAAAGTTTCTGTTCATGGAAATTTTGCAAATCGTATATGGAGAAGGATTTAAGGGCCAATTTTTTTGGAAAGCCAAAAAATAATATCTATAATAATCAGCAAGAATAAATATATCATATTAAAATAGCTTGACTCATAAGTACATATTTCATTCATTTTTCTATGTATGTATATTATAAAAATAATACAAAATATACAATTTGCAAAGTCAAAATACTTTTTCTTTGGCATCATATTTTGAACAAAATAGAAACTATCAGTACTGACTATTTTCTCGCATTTTCAGGAACACAAGTTAAAACGAAGTGAAGAAACACCTTGTCTCTTTTCTGCATTGGGGAATACCATTCCCCAATTCTTTGGTGTTAACGAGAAAGCTTCAAGCCAGCAATGAATGGAAGTTCAAATGCTGTTCTTTAGACTCCCAGAGTCATTAGCTTGAACACGTGCATTTCTCTCTCCAGCACAGGGCCAGAATTCTAATTCCATCGCTGAAATGGAACTTTCTTCCTCCAGATGACAGAGAAGATCCGTTTCAGGGAAGCACAGAAGCTACCTTCTGTGCCTGCGGCTGTCTGATGGCAGTGAGGATGAATACAGCATTGCAAATGCGGTATACATATTAGATGGGAAATGGTGATGGTACCATTATTCAAATTGTCCTTCATTATTTTCAGTTCAGTAATTTTTTATAGGCCATGCTTGAAATAGCATTATGCAATCTACAATAGATACTAATTGAAGCTATGTCAGCAGTTAGCTTTCTATGAACCAGTTTAACTCCCAAAGGGTTTGGTTTTCATCTTCCATAGTCCTTTGGTATCAGGACTTTTCTATGAGCCTTTAATTGTCCATGTGTGTGGCTGAGGGATTTTATTCTTCCTTGATGAAATTAGAAGGCAAACCTAACGAGAAGATTGTATTTACTGGGCATTTATTTGTTTGTTATTACCAGTATCTTGCATCGTTACCTGAATCTGAAGATGAGCCGAAGTGAAGGTCATATTTTTGATTAGTTCCATTTACCTGCTATTGGCAGGCACTTTCAACTCTCCATTGTGACAGGCTTTCTTTTAAGCCATCAACCAGTTCCCAGATCATGACACAGAGACTTCTCACTAGTTATGAATGTCCGGCCTCATCTTGTGTTTGCCCACTATCTATGACAACTTAACGGTTTCTCTTCATCTACATTTTGCCCCAGTGCTTTTAACCTTTCTTTCCTTCTGTATATCTAACTTTCACTGCTTTTGCTGTCTGGCTGACTAGTGGCTGCCCAACTTCTGGAATTTGGTGAATCCCTCTGTTTCTCCCTCATTCTTTCCACCTTCTCTCTGGAGCCTAGATTTCTTCTTCTACTTAGTCTCTTTGCTTGCCAGCCCCACCCCTGCCTAGCTATTGGCCATTCAGCTTTTTATCAGACCAGCCATGTATCTTAGGTAGGCAAGATGACACAAGTGCAACACATCTTTAACAATTAAACAAATGCAGTATAAACAATGTAACACGCCTTCACACAGTTAAAATAACATTCCACAGCCCTCTGTGCCCTTGATGTTACTGGTAAATTCACCATGGGACTGATATGGGATTCTCTTCTGTATGCTGTGAATATCATTGGTTAATAAAGAAGCTACTTTAGGCCTATAGCAGAGTTTAGGGGAACAGAGCAAGGTGGGGAAAACTAAACTGAATGCTGAGAGAAAGGAGGCGGAGTCAGGGAGAAGCCATATAGCCCCGCCAGAGACAGTCATGGCAAAAGCAAAATTTTACCTGGTAAACCACTACCACGTGGTGATACCTAGATTAATGGCAATGGGTTAAATTAACATGTAAGCATTAGTCAATAAGAAGCTAGAGCTAATGGGCCAAACAATTATTTAATTAATATAGTTTCTGTGTGATTATTTCAAGGCTGAGCAGGGAACCAACAAGCATCCCCATTGCAACATGGGACTAGGGAAGATTACTAAAATAGCATTTCCCAGATTGGTAGGCTTATTTTTCCAAACTGCAGTCATAGAAGGTGCTAGAATTGCAAGAATCACTGCTTAACCAATGGAGAGACCCTAGGCAGAGACAACCTGAATAGAGCAGGACTGGATAGCAGATTCTGACATAAAGGCTACAATGAACCTGAATAAACAACTACATTTAAGTAAACTTTCCCAATGTCTTACTAGTTTCCACTCCTCCCTACACTGCACTCAGCCAATAGTTCTTCTTATTACCCCAACAATGTATTTTAGGGAAAGGGGTCCACTGAATATCATGTCTAAAAAAACAAGCAAAGAGCAACAACAACAAAGCAATCTCTTATTCCTTCCTTAGAGGATAAAAACTTACAGTCATGTAGATTGAATAATTCTAGAAACTTGGTCTTCTGAAGGAGAACTGTACTTAACAATATCATGTTGAATGCTGGTAATTGGCTAAGCATAGATTTCAGATACTTTTATAACAGGTGACAACAATAAGAAAAAATCAACTGTGCATGTTAGTTCACTAGATGGTCATAATCATTTTACTGTGTTTTTTACATCAAAATATTATGCTGATCCTGGGGAAACATCTCAGTTGTTAAAGTTCTTAAAGCCTCACAAGCATGAGGACCTGGGTTTTTTTTGTCATGGTTTTCATGACAAACTCCATGCCAAAATCCATGCCCTAAAAAGAATCTGGACATAGTGGTCCAGGCGTATAACACCTGCAATACAAAAGCTAGCACAAACAAGAGGATCTTTTTCTGGCTCGGTGGCCAGCCATTCTACCCTAATTGATGAGATGTAGGACATTTAGTGACTCTATCTCAAAAGGAGGTGAGCATCATTTCTGAGAATGACAACCAAAGTTGTTTTCTGATCACCACACAAGAGAGCACATGAGCACACACACCTGCCTGAACATTTGCACCTGCACAGAGGCAAGCAAAACCACACTTTTTAAAAAGGCAATTATATTGCGTAGCCCACACTAAAACAAAAGGACAGGGCATGTCTGTTATCCCATGGGAAATGCTCCTGAATAGCCCAATGTGTCTTCAGTTTGGGAGGAAGACTATGTTCTTTTGTGGTCCTTGTGTTTCACCAGAGGCATCCCGTTAGTCCCCTGAGTGTGCATGGCTATCACTCTTAAGAAACAAGTAACTTTATTTCTGACTGAAGGTTGGTAGATGTCTGGCTTTCACACAATAGTTACTTAGTTGTAACTAGGCACTCCTCCACTTCATACAGGGTGGGAGTGTGAATTGGTTATTAACCTACTGGGAAACACCACACTAAAAGTTTGAATCTCCTCACAATATGTGATATGGTCCAGCACACTGGGATAGATGTGTATTGGCTTTGCCTCAGTACATCCAAATAGCTACTTTGGACCCCATATCTGTTGGGATTTGAGGAACAGGGGAGACATATCAATCATCCTGGAAGCTGAAGTTAAGGTTACAGTAAATTGAATATGGTAAATGAAAATAGTATTTTGAAATACTTTCAAACTGTCTGACTATAAACCTTAGAAAGATAGAGTGGGCAACAGAGAGGGCATGGCATCTAAATAGTGTTTATAGTTTCTTTAATGGAAAGACATTGGTATATATCATCCACAGAGATCCAATAATACAGCTTTATCTCCCTACCATGTAAAGGCAGCCTGGAGATTAAGACATGAAGAAGATTCTAGAAGTGAAGATAAATAAATTAAAAATAAATAACCAAGACATCTCATACTAGTGATCTATTCATATGGCAGTGTATATATATATATATATATGGGCCCCACATAAAATTAAATTTTAATTTTTGCTTCTTTTAAAATAGGAAAACATGAAGGACTTTGACAAAGTATACAGTACTTTGAAACCACTCCGATTTAAGCATAAAATCAAATGCACTATGCTGTGCTTCTGTGCTAGAACAATTATTTAAAGAAAACCCGGCCAGCACTAAAACCCATTTAAATAATTTAGTGGTAATGCACAAGCATTCCTAAAGGAACCACTCTCCTCCCTGAAAATCTACCACCTGAAAAGCAAGAAGAGAGGGCCAAGGGAGGGTTAAAATTACATATTCTTTTAATTTAAGACAACTTTATCTGCAATAATTTCATTTAGGTATATTATGTCTTAATTTTAAGTAAATTGGGTAAATGTTAAAATAGAAAGAGACAGTTAAAATAGACATCAACTGGTTAACATCTCATCCATATTATTTTCTTTAGGGCAAAGTAACGAGTGTAAAAGGCAGTACAGTCATCTCACGACATCACTATTTTGTCAAAGTCGGAGTGACAGAAGAGAACGAAGAAAGAATTGTGTATATAGCATGACACGTGGCTTGACGGATAAAGGTCTATTAGCTTTACAGAAATAGCTGTGTAGGTAGATGCAGGAGAACTGAACTATGTCCACATAAAAAGCAGCGGTGAGCAGTGCCTCTCCAAACGTCAGGGCCTGCAGAACCCTGCTCAGCAAGCCAGGGAATCTGCGGGGGAGTGCAGAGATCAATGTCATTATCCAGAAGGCATTACTGAAATAGATTTTAAATCCTTTGATGTAATTGCTTGCTGAGTTTGCCATTACCGCCGCTCCATCCGTCTGACTGATTGAAGGCCTTTAATAGCTCAAGTTTTACTGAGACTGCCAGCATACTCATGTCGGAACCCTAAAACGAGACAGATGTTTGATGTTTAATTTAACTAATATGGTGTATCATGAGTCAACAAAACACATTCTGTGTTAATGCCCAAAAAACAGGTGAGGGACAGCAAAACATGCAGCGCTAATCTCACTGTCTCAGCAGACAAGCCTTTGCTCTTAGGAATATTAACACGCGCTCTGATTTGAAAACCCTGAGGCATTTTTTTCCTGCCCTTGAGGAAAGCAGTCTTATTCCGCTGGAGCATTCAGGACAGAACGCAATGAATAAATTAGCAGTGCATAAAATCCTCAAGTGAAGTATAAGAAACATTGGACAGATGAGTGTGTGTGTGTGTGTGTGTGTGTGAGAGAGAGAGAGAGAGAGAGAGAGAGAGAGAGACTGAGACAGAGACAGACAGAGACAGAGAGAGAAAGAGAGAGAGAGAGAGAGAGAGAGAGAGAGAGAGAGAAAGGCACTATATGCTCCACTGTTTTTTGACAAATTCTTTGACTTTGGGATTCTCTCTCATTTTCTTTCTATAGGCGCCTCAGGAAAAAAAAAAAAAACAGTATCTTGCAACATACTTTCAAATTCCCTATCTTTCTGAGGACCGATTTAGTCAAAACTGTACTTACGTTATAATTGCAATTATAAATTATAAATCAAAATTATAAATATATCTAGAAAAAGCTATTTCCTTCTCCTAAAGAAAATAGTAGTTGTACAATTTTTGTTCTTTCATTTTGAGATTAGCTAAAATTACAGTATATCTCCCTTTCCTTTTCTCCTTCCAAACCCTCCCAGTCTGCATTGCTCTTTTTAACCTACAACCCCTGCTTTTAGTGTTATTACATAAATATATATGAATATATACATATATATATATATATGCCTAATCTGTATAATGATTCATGTATGTATGTTTTCATGGTTGACCATTTCATTTTTTAATATTGTATCTCACATTATTGTCCAAATTCTATAATTTTCTGTATTTCTGTTCTTTTTAAAGATTTTTTTAAATGTATTCTTCTCTCATACAATACATCCTGACTACAGCCTTACCTCCCTCCAGTACTCTCGATGCCTCTTCACCTCCCTCTCCTCCTCTGACTCAGAACAAAGTAGGTCTCCCAGGATATCAACTGATCATGACATAAAAAGTTACAATAGGTCCAGGCACAATCCCTCCTATCAAAGCTGGAGGACCAACCCAGTCGGAGGAAAAGGGTCCCAAGAACAGCAAAAGAGTCAGATACACCCCCAAAGCTACTGTTAAGAGACCCACAAGAATACCAAGCTACACAATCACAACTCACATGCATAGAGGACTTAGCACAGACCCATGCAGGCTTTGTGATTGCCTCCTCCTTCTTTGTAAGTCCCTATGCACCATGCTTTACTTACAGAAGATTACATAACGTCTGTGATCTTTCTGTCCTAAGATTTAGAGCTAAGACTCGTAACTGTGAGAGTGCAGTGGGGAAGAAACAGACATCACAGCATGCGAAGAGGATTCAAATTCGTACCAATGGCATCAGCCAACATCAGGTGAAGTCTTGTACTCCAAGTCCGCCAAGTACACCCTGACCAATACTAGATTTTCATCTTCATAACAACTTCCAATAAATGGGGAGGAGCTGTTGTTACCTTGTTGAATAAATACCTAAAGAAGGATAAGGGATGTAATTTTACCCATATTTAATTGTTGACTAGTTAAATCTAGATCATTAGGGGTAAGCTAGTCAGTTCCCAACTTTCAAAGGTTAAACTGTCCCAATCGGCCAAAGACTTGGATTCATGGGCTTTGGGGGATGCAACTTTTGTCAGCCTGAACATGCTAAAGGCTTAGATATTATTTGCAGGAGTTCATAAGGGGTTAATTTATCTTTGAATGATCAAAGTTTAGATGACCTAAGTCAACATGTTGATTCATCAGTAACTGGAACTGATCTCCCTGACACATTTCTATGTTTTCAGCATATTCATTTCAATGAATGGGTCATAAGGTAGCAGTGACCAGCATTCTCCTGCTGTAGCTGAAAGATGTGCCTGGAATTTTAATACCTCAAAATCTAGGAATAGAGGTAAGACGTGAAACTAATTTGAACAGAAAGTGGGTACAAAAAAATGTGAGCCTTCCTTAATGTGAGTCCTGACTGTTATTTTGATATTTTCGAAATAATGACTATTTTTACATATGAAGATATTAATGATTACAAATCATTAATTAATAAATTGTCACCTTATTTATTTGAAATTCTGATTATACTCATTCTTCTCTCTTAAAAATTTGGTGTTTTCAACAGTCTGATTAGAGAATGTCCTTAATCAAATCTACTGAGCTATGTTTCAGGTACTTCATTTGGCACATTTTCTTTTTCAGCATCATCAACATCTACAGTTTTGTTAAACTTAAAACAAACCCCATAGAAGGACAGCCCCACTGCTCTGTTCTCCATTATACCAGCGTCTGTTCATAGTCTCCAAATACTTTCCACTACAGGATCTTTCCTTTTTCCCCAAACACTACACACTGCTATAATTTTGACATAGCTGCTCTTTGAGCTTGCTAATTACTACTGGGATTAGCTTTTTTACATAAATCAATTCAAGATTTTGTGTTCTAAGTATACTGCTCATCATCACTCACGGCTAAGTGGTTAACTGCAGTTGTTTGAATTGTTTTAACCTGGAATTTATTGCAAAGATTCAGGGAAATGTCAGCTGAAAGCTAACGGGGCTGACAGGGCTTGATGTTAAGGATTGTTCATCCACATGCCTGGAAGCTAGTGCCAATCATAAGCACTGAGCACATAATTTTTCTCTCTCTAAAAATTTACATTTAACTACCAATGTAGTGGATGACATCTGGAAATGATGGAGTGAGAGGTAATTATTGTTAGATAAGGTCATAAGAGTAAGACCCTGGTCTGAATCTGTTGTTCTCCTTACATCAGCCTGTTCTCAGCCCATGCTGCCATAGGCAGAGGAGGAGAAGAGCTGGGTCTTCCACACTCACATTCTCAGGGTTGGCTCTCCTGTGCTTTCAGTAGCAGCGCCATATCTGCTGTGCTGCCCAGACCAAGTGCAGAGCCACTTTTTGTGTTGTAACTGGTTAAGGAGTCAGCACCCTCACCATCTCAATCCACTCCCTGCCTCTCTTATCTCTCCATATCTGCCTCGATCCACAGGCTCTGAACCATTCTTTCTCTGTCTCTCTCTCCCTCTCCCATAACACACCTCTGCTTACTCTAATAGTGCCCATCTGACTGATACTGCAAGGTACCAGGTTTGCTCATGTTTTTTCCTTGGAGCCTGGGATGAACAGCTCCAGGCCTACGTGTGGGTCACCATGATGCTGGCTGGGCCATGCTTCCCATCACAAGGAGATCATTATAGTGCCTAACAAGATAAACTTCACAAAGATTGTATAAGCCATAGGAGAGAGAATCTCAAGTGTTTATTATAAGGTGGAAAAAATGAATGCTTCAGTCAATAATATGAATTCTAAAAAAATAAATAAATAAACCAAGACGCAAAATAGATGGGGAATCTGAAACAATGGAAGGACAATATCTGTGAATAATAAAAATAGAGAAAGGAGAGTAAACCCATGTCAAAGGTACTGAAAATATTTTCATGAAGATCATGGAAAAGATTTCACCAACCAAAAGAAGTAAATATCCATCAAAGCACAAGAAGAATACAGAATACTAAATACTCAGAGCCAGAAAATGGATTCCCCATAAGTTATAATAATCACAACACTAAATATACAGAGCAAAGAAAAAATATTAAGTGCTACAAGATAAAAAGCCCAAGCAACATATAAAGGCAGAATCGTTAGAGTAAAATTCAATTTCTCAGTCAATATTCTCAAAGCCAGAAGGATCTGGACAGAAGGGTGTTTGATCAAAACTAAAAGATCGCAGATGTTAGTCCAAATTATTAACTGCAAAACTATCAATCACAATACACATAAATATAAATATATTCTATGATGAAATAAAATTTAAACAGTATCAGCAAATCCAGCTCTATAAAAGGTGGTAATAGAAAAACTTAAATCTGAAGAGGTTAATCACACCTCCCATCCTCATCTCCCAAAAAAGCAAGGAATAAGTATTCCCAGATCATCAAATGAAAACAGGGGCAATCCCACACCACAACAACGCAATAGAATCAACAAAATTGTTCATTGATAGCTCTCAACATCAATGGTCTCAAATCTCCAATAAAAATATACAGACTACAGAATGGATAAGAAAAAGGACTTCATGCTTCTTCTTCTGTTATATCCAAGAAACACATTTTAACATTAAGTATAGATATCACCTCAGGGTTTGGAAAAAGATATTCCAAGAAAACAGACTCCAAAGAGCAAGTTTGTGTAGTTATTGTAATATCTGACAAAAATACACTTCAAACTAAAACTAATCAGAAGATACAGAGACTATTACATACTCATTACTGTGATTTGAAAGAATATGCCCCACAAAAGGAGTGGCACTATTAGGGGGTGAGGCCTTGTTGTGGTAGGTGTGGTCTTATCGGAGGAAGTGTGTCACTGTGGAGGTTGACTTTAAGGTCTCATATATGTTTAAGCTACATCCAGTGAGACAGACTACTTTAGGCTGCTCTCAGTCCACTTCCTGTTGCCTTCTTATCAAGAGGTAGCCTGCACCACGCCTGTCTGCCTGCCACCATGCTCCCTGCCATGACAATCTTGAACTACACCTCTAAAACTGTAAGTCGCTACCTCAATTACATGTTTTCCTTTTTAAGAGTTGCCACAGTCATGGTGTTTTTTCACATAAATTAAAATCTTAACTTAAGAAAAAATAAAAAAATCACCATGAGGACATTGTAAATCTTATTATGTATTCTCCAAAAACAAGAGCACCAAAGTTCATAAAAGAAACACTACAACAGCTTAAATAACATGTTGATATTCATACAGTGATAGTGACTGACTTGAGAGTGCATCTCACATCAATAGATCATTGAATAGCATAAGTCAAATGAACTTAGTAGATATTTACAGAACGTTTCATACAAACAAACAAATATTACCTTTCAGCAGCCCATGGAGCTTTCTCTACAATTTCCTACATACTTGGACACAAAACAAGTACCAACAGACATAAGAAAACTGAAATAACACTTTGCAACATGTCAGACTAACATAGATTAACTCTGTGTAACAGGAACAGAAACAGCAGAACAGATACAAACTCATGGAAACTGAACAACTCACTACTGAATGAAAAGTGAGTCAAGATAGAAACTGGAAAAGGACTTTTAGAATTGAATGAAAATGAAAACCCAACACTAAGTACTTATATTAAATAATGTGGAGAGATCTCACATTAGTAACTTTACAACACACCTAAAATTTCTAGAACAGAAGGAAAAATAACATACAAAACGAGTATATGGCAAGAAATTGTCAAACTCAGGGCTGAAATCAATAAAATAGAAACAGACAAACCAAAGAATCAATAAAAAGAGTCAAGGAAATGAAGAGTTGGATCCTTGAGAAAATTGGTAATATATATAAACCCCTAGCTAAATTAAATAAGAAATGGAAAGAAAAAATCAAAATCAATAAAATTGCAGACAAAAAGTAAACATCTCAAGGAAATCCAGAGAATTCTAAGGATATAATTTTAAAATCTGTACTCCACCACATTGGAAAACCTAAAAGAAAGGTATAATTTTCTTGATATATACAAGTCACCAAAGTTAAATCAAGATTGGATAAGCAATTTCAATAACCTGTAGCCCTTAGTGATATAGAAGCAGTAATTAAAAAATTTTCTAACCAGAAAAAGTTCAGGACTAGATGGATTAAGCACAGAATTCTATAAGACTTTCAAGAAAGAATTAATCCCAACACTCCTAAAGTTATTTCCAAAATAGAAACTGAATAATCATTGCCTAATTCTTTATAAAAGGCCACAATTACTATGATACCTAAACTACACAAAGAGAAAATTATAGAACAAAATTCCTCATGAAGATAGATGTAAATCTGGATGGTGGTGGTGCATGCCTTTTAATCTCAGCACTTGGGAGGCATAAGCAGACAGATCTCTGTGAGTTTGAGGCCAACCTGGTCTGCAGAGCAAGTTCCATGAGAGGTTTTAAAGCTACAGAGTAAACATGTCTAGAAAAGCCAAAAATAAAAGACAGATGCGAAAATTCTCAAGAAAATAATTTCAAGAAAACTCAATTATACCTCAAAATGTTTATTCATGATGACCCAGTAGGCTTCATCCCAGATACTCAAGTATATTCAACATATGCCAATAAATAAACTTAATTAACTATATAAACAGAATGTAAGGAGAAGCTACATGGTCATCCCATTAAATACAGAAAAGGCTTTTGAAAAAAACCATAAAAATCCCTTCACAATAAACATTCTGGAAAAAGAATTCAAGGGACATACATCAACATAACATAGACAATACACAGATGTCTCACAACCAATATCAACCTAAGTGGAGAGACAGTAAAAGCATTTCATCTAAAATCAGAAACAAACAATGATATCTACTGTCTACATACATATTCAGTATAGTACTATAAGTCTTAGAGCAATAAGACAGCTCAAGGAGATTAAGGGGATACAAACATGAAGAAAAGAAGTCAAGATATCTTTACATACACATGATACAATTTTACATTTAAGAAATTATAAAAGCTTTACTAGGAAACTCCTATAGCTAATGAATACTTTCAGCCAAGTAATAACACACACAATTCACACATAAAAATCAGTTGCTTTCCTAGATACAAATGAAAATCCAACTTAGAAACCATACCTTATACAGCAACCTAAAAATATACATATTAGTAATAACTCTATAATTAGTAATAGCTTGTATAATAAAAGCTTTAAGACATTGAAGAAAGAAATTGAAGATGCTGTCAGAAAAGAGAAAGCTCCTCCCTGATCATGGATTGATATTATTATTACAGTGAAAATGCCCATCCTACCAAAAGCAATCTACATATTCAGTGTAATATCCATCAAAATTCCAACATAATTCCTCAAAGAAAATTAAAAGATAATTCTTGCTTTTTATGGAAACAAACAAAAAATAATTGGGGATAGCTAAAACATTTTTATTATGAATAGTAAAAGAACTGCTGAAGGTATCACGATCCCTGATTCCAAGTTGTACTACAGAGCTATAGTAAATCACATGATATTGACATTAAAAAGGTATGTTGGCCCGTAGAAATGAACTGAATTTCTCGGGCTTAAATCCACATACTTCTGAACATCTGACTTTTGATAAAGAAACCAAAAATACAGACTAGAATAAGACAGTGTATTCAACAAACTGAGCTGGCCAAACTGAATGGCTGGATGTAGAATAGTGCAAGTGGTTCTATATAGATTACCCTGCACAAACATCAACTTATAAATGAATCAAGGTTCTCAGCACAAGGCCAGATATGTTGAATCAGATAGAAGAGAAGTGGGAAATAGTCCTGAACTCATTGACACAGGAAAACTATTTTGAACAGGGCACTAATAGTGCAGCCTTCAAGAACAACAATTAAAGAATTAGGTCACATGATACTGAAAAGCTTCCATGTTGAAAGTGAAAGGAAAACCTGATGTGGGAGTCCCCTCTGTGTGCTGTGATTACCATTAATGAGTAAAGAAACTGCTTTGGACCTGTAGCAAGGTAGATCTTAGGTAGGCAAGGAAAGCTAGGCTGAATGCTAGGAAGAAGAAGGGAGAAGTCAGAGAGATGCCAGAGATAGACATGCTGAAACTTTGCTGGTAGGACACAACCTTGTGGTAAGGCACAGATTAATTGAGATGGGTCAAATTAAGGTGTAAGAGTTAGAAAATAAGAAGCTTGAGCTAATGGGACAAGCAGTGGTTTAAATAATATAGTTTCTGTGTGATTATTTCAGGGCTAAGTGGCCAGGAACAAACTGGCAGCCTTCCTGCAACAACACCAAAAAAAAAAAAAAAAAAGTTCAAGAAAGTGGCAGGTCCAGGACCCAGCAATTCCACTCTTGGGAATATACCCTAGAGATTCCCTAACATACTACAAAAGCATTTGTTTTACTATGTTCATAGCAGCACTATTTGTAATAGCCAGAACCTGGAAACAGCCTAGGTGCCCCTCAATAGAAGAATGGTTAAAAAAGGTGTGGAACATATACACATTAGAGTTTTACTCAGCGGTAAAAAACAATGACATCTTGAATTTTGCATGCAAATGGATGGAAATAGAAAACGCTTTACTGAGTGAGGTAAGCCAGACCCAAAAAGAGGAACACGGTATGTATTCACTCATAAGTGGATTCTAACCATAATTAAAGGTCTCTGAGCCTATTATTCGTGATCCTAGAGAAGCTAAATAAGAAGATGAACCTGAGGAAGATTATTTAGCTATCCGCCAGGAGGTAGGAAATAGTCAAGAGTCCCAGGTAACCTCGGGTGCATGGTGGGGAGTTGTTGGAAGGGGAGAGGGTTAGAGAGAAGGGATTAGGGGAGGAATGGGTAAAGCTAGGTGGCCTGGGATGGGGGGAGGGAGGAAGGATGAATATGGGATCAGGGAAGAATATATTTCAACTAAGGGAGTCATTTTAGGGTTTACAGGAGACTTGATTATATATGGGATCCCAGGTCCAAGGAGAGATCCCAGATTGTTCTCTGGACAGAGGAGAGGATGCCTGAACCGGCCTTGACCCATAACCATACTGATGAATATTTTGCTTATCACCATAGATCCTTCATCTGGCGAAGGACGGCGATACAGACGGAGACCCACATTGGAGCACCGGACTGAGCCCCCCAAGGTCCAAATGAGGAGCAGAAGGAAAGAGAACGTGAGCACGGAAGGCAAGATCAGAGGGAACCTTCATCCGACGATGGATGGCGATACAGACGGAGACCCACTTTGGAGCACCAGACTGAGCCCCCCAAAGTCCAAATGAGGAGCAGAAGGAGGAAGAACATGAAAAAGGAAATCAGGACTGCGAGGAATGCTCTCACCCACTGATACAAGGGGACGGATCTAATGAGAGTTCACCAAGGCCAGTTGGACTGGGACTGAACGAGGACGTGATCTAGCCAGATTCTCGGAATTTGGCCGGATTCTCTGAATGTGGCTGGCCCGAAGTCTTTCTGGAAAGCCATTGACTATGACACTGGGACTTGTTTCCTCTGCATATACTGGATTTTGGGGATCCAGTCTGTTTGGATACTCACCTTCCTGGACCTGGAGGGAGGGGGGAGGAACTTGAACTTCCCACAGGGCAGGAAACCCTGACTGCCCTAAGGGATGAAGAGGGAGGAGGAGAGGGAGTGGGGGGAGTGGTAGGGTGTTGGGAAGAGGGGCGGAAATGGAAACTTTTATAATTTAATAAAATTACTTTCAAAACAAAAAAAAAAGAAAGTGTCAGGTCACAGAATGGGAAAAGTTCTCTAACAAGTACATATCCAATGAGGGTTAGTATCTAAAATAAATAAAGAACTCAAAAAAAGCTGGCAACAAGAAAAAAAAAAATAACCCAGTTAAAATGGGTATAGAGCTAAACAGGGGGCTCTTAAAGATGAAATACGATGATTGTAAAATACATTTAAAATGTTGAACATCTTTAATCTTCAAGGAAATGCAAATCAGGAGTACTTTGATATTTCATATGACACCAAGTGGAATGGTCAAGATCAATGAAACAAATGACGGATTGTAACAGTGAGGATGTTGAGTGCTTGTAGGAGTGAAAGTTTGCATAACCACTATGGAAAGCAGTGTAGCAGTTCCTCAAGAAACAGAACATATTTACTCCATGATATGATGACGCAGGGCAATCGGTAATTAATGGTCTGCCAGACTAGCTTACAAGAGATATTATCAATGATACAGTTATTCCACTCCTGAGCATATACCTGCATCCTACTACAGAGACACTAGCTTTTGTTTTTGTTTATTACTGGTCTATTCATAATAGCCAGGAATTGGAAACTGTCTAGATATCTGTCAACAGATGAATGCTTAATGATAATATTATATGTTTTCATAATATAATTATACTCAGATGTCACAGAAAATGAAATTATTAAATTTGAAAGTAATTAGTATTTAGAAACATTCTAAGTCTGGTAATCCAGATTCATAAAGACAAATATTAATGTATTTGTATCTACGTGGATGCTAGATTTTAAGCCTTTAATAGGGATGCCACAACTTGCAACCACAGAGGTTAGATATAGAGGAAGGGACTAGAGAGAAGGAATAATTCTCCAAGGAAGAGGAAATAGAATATATAGTTATGGAAAGACATGGATGGGAAATTGTATGCAATTACTAAAAAAAGACAGGAAAGAAAGAGGGGTGTAAGGCTCCTCCACTGCTGGTGGGAGTGCAAACTTGTGCATGATTTTATTTACAAGGCAGGAGGTAGAATATTGAGAATTAAAATATTTGAAGTCATTTGTGGTGAAACTAATAACTGACATGGTCTCCAAGATGAAGTTGAGTTATTGAAACTGTGTGCTGGGAGAACAAAGAATAAAAAGTGATTAATAATTAATCTATTAATTAATTTAGTGTCTGTGTAAATTATATGTGTGGGGGGCATGCATGACATGGACAAGTATGGAGATCATAGGCCAACTTTGTGATCTTGTTTCTACCTTTCTGCCTTAACACAGGTCCCAGGGACCAAACTGAGCTCCTCAGGCTTGCAGCAAGTATTGTTTTGTGTTCACAGTCACATGGGCTCATACACAGAAGTTTTAACTAATGATCATTTCTTATATGAATTGAATAAAAAGGGAAATTTGTCAAAGAAGAAAAGTAGCATATGCAGAACTTAGGTGTAGCTAGACACAATACAATTGATGTTTGCATCATCTCACAAAAATACTTTTTAAAGCTTTATTTTTATTGTTTTAATTATACATTTGTATGTGGGCATATAGATATTAGCACAGAGACCCTGGGAGACTAGAGACATTATATCCCCCTAGAGTTGTGTTTACAGATACATTCTTATAATTTAATATTATTATTGCTATATAGTAACTTTTGTAAATAATATACAAGAAATACTAGATAAAGGGATTTGTTTCAGTAATGCCTAATAAAAAGCATCATGGTTGAATATTCAGCTAAAATTGTTTTTATGATTGCCAGGACTTATTTTATTCCCAAGGTATCTCAAAAGATTTTCTGTAAATTAACTTCTGAAACATTCAATATCAATGCAAATTGAAAATTTTAGCAATTCAAAAATAGTAATAATATGGACTTTGTATTTCATGTCATGGGTATTACAACAAAGTTTATTTTCATCAGAAGATCAGAAGAGATTAATCTATTTCTTTATTAGAACATAGAGACATCAAATGAATTTGCCTTCATGTAATATGCCTCCCAATCATGTAAATAATTCTAAATAAATATCTATAGTCTTTCTTTCTAATGAAAATAATTTAACACTCTTGGTGATAAAAGATCTAATTATACTAACTTGTTTAAGACCAACTCTTTTAGATTTGCAATAATTACACAAGAGAAAAAGACTACCTGAGACTTTCAGAGATAAGATGGTGTTTATTTCTACTCCATCTCAAAACTTTCTTGTTAACAGAGTAAAGGAATAAAGAAAAACAAAATGTTTTTGTTTTTATATTTTTTATATTTAATAGCAGACCCCATTAAATGACAGTTTTAAAAGACATTAATAAAACTTATTAGTGGTATGACTGCAATATGGGTGATTCTCTTAGGTAACTGCAGAAAGTTGAACCCTAAGTCCCTCAGAAGGCAGTTTTGAGGCACTGCCAATAGTAGAGGATGCTTAGGTAGTCTTTATAGTTAGTAATTAGAAGACCAGGCACACCACAGTCATCTGAAGTAGCCAACTTTTCACCACCCGAAGAAAAGATGGCAGGTCTATTTCCTAAAGACCTCATGGTGTGTTTCTAGGATATCCTGACTTCAAAACTGGGATGAAATAAAAACTGAATCAAACAATGAAAATCATAGCCCCCCCTTAACATCTGTTCCAAAAAACAAAAAAATCCACATGCACAACATCAGTGGCAAGAAACACAAAGAATATTTGCTAGGAAAACCAACTAGTCTCAAGAAAAAATCCACAAACACTGACATTTTGAACGGGTATCTCAAACTGACCTGACATATCTACTACTCCAACTGCAAAAAAAAAAAAAAGAAAGAAAAAAAAAGCCCAGAAGACTATACATCACCTGTAGAAAAATTTCCAAATAGCATGTTAGAGCCTCAGGCTTAAAAGTAGATAAGAAAAAAGTAACTGACAAAGATTTGAAAACGGGCTTTATGATTACAGAAAGAGACTGAAATGATACAGTATAAGGACTCGCATGAAACAGAAGCTACCCCGGAATCAAGAGAGTTAGAGAGAAAAAGCAGTGCTGTAGCTAAGACAAAAGCCTTGACTATTAGCAGCTGTTTCAGTACAAAATCTGCTTTGTCAAGAACACTTGCATCACAGCACTGATTGGAAGCATAGTAAAGTTATGGAGACGGTTAAGGTTAATTTTTAAGAAAAAGAATTTAGGAGTTACAAGGAAAAGTTGGAAAAAATAGCAGGGATTCTTTCAAAGAGATTTTAACAGTAAGTTTGCTATTCCAGAAAAAGAGAAGTCAACTTAGAAGAAAGAAGAGAAGAGGAATGATCATTCCGAGAAATTATAAAATTATTTCTGAAAAGTAAAAATATGGACTGCCGTATTGCAAACACACAAGCCAGACAGTGACCAACCTATTGAGAGGAACGAGGTATAAGTGTGTTTTTGCATGCGCACGCGCGTGTGTGTGTGTGTGTGTGTGTGTGTGTGTGTGAGTGTGTGTGAATGGATGTAGAGCTCTCATATTACATGCTGCTTCATAGCATGCTGCAGACAGGACCAGCAGTAAAGAATTTCTGCTATTAGCTTTGTACAGTAGCTGAGATGTGAAATCAGCCTAGAAGTCAGTCAGTAGATGAGTAACAAAATTGTGAAATATTCAAAATGAGAAAAGAAAGAAATTAAATGCTGTTATTTACAGAGAAAGTGATGAAACTGGGGGATTTTTGTTAAGTGAAATAAATTGGGCACAAGAAGGCAAGTGTGGCTGATTCTCTTTCATAAGGAGGACTTGCTAACCCTGCAAACAGGAATGTCATTACTAGGAAATAAAGAGAGTTGTGTGTAGAGCCAGACAATAATGAAGAAAAGAAGGTTGGTGATAGCAAAAATATGCTTATGCATATATGGACATACCACACTGCACTTCATTGATATGTTTGAATAACTACCATTAGTAAAAATAATTTATTGATAAAAATTTACCAGCTGGACATTGGGGGCGCACTCCTTTAATCCCAGCACTGAAGAGGCAAAGATAGGAGGATCTCTGTAAGTTTGAAGCCAGCCTGGTCTACAGAGGGAGTTACAGGACAGGTTCCAAAGCTACAGAGAAACCCTGTCTTTAAAAAAAAAAAAAAGAACAAAAGAATGAACATGTGGCTATCAAACCAAATTGAAGATTGAATAAAGGTATTTCTCAAACCACAAAATATCAAAAATAAGTCCCTTATACATGCTAATAAAATCTATGAGTAAATCAAGAAAAATATGAGCCATCTCTTTTCAGGAAGAAGGCAAGCCTCTTAGCAATTCCGACAGAGGAAGGAAGTCCCCATCCCTGGCCCAGTCACAGGTTTAAGGACACACCATGTGAGTGATATACAAAATAGAATTAGCATCATTATGGGTTATTAAGCTATCGATGAACAGTTTTCTGAGATAGTAAGTACATAATTTCCTCCTTCCCTTTCTTCCCCCAAAGTCTCAAATGTATCCTCCCTCCTCCCTTCTTCTCTTTTAAATTCATGTCCTTTTTTTTCTAATTTGAAAAATTTAGCTCTCAAAATTTACAGTCACAGCTGGTACAGACCTCACTACGTCATCAATGTATTCACAAACTCTAATTCAGCACAATAGGATAAAATTCTTTTTGGGAGAAGAAGGCAAGGGAAGGACATAGGAAACATAGATTGTAACTAAATGTTACCCTTGCATCTTCCAGAAGAGAAATGTGTGGAAATATTTGCAATCAAGTGCCACAAATACAACCTGTAACTCTCTCTTTGTACAGAGGATCCAAATCAATACACCCACATTTAAAAATATGATTGAAAATATGTTTCCTGAACTAAGCTCAACATCCAAATAAAGGACTGTAACACGACTGAAGAGATAAAATGAATTTGAGATCAGAGGATTTCTGGGGAGGTTTACTGGCATACTGTGAGTTCCGTGACTGGCCCCATCGAGAGAAGAGGAATGATGTCACTTACCACAGGCATAGGCAAAACCTTTCCACATTTTCCGCATGTGTCAATAGCTTTACTCAGATGCCAACAATAATGAAAGAAGGGTATGTTGACTCTCCCCTGCCCCCTGTGACCACTGGAAAAGCCAAGTTCACCACAAAGTGGGTGGCTCTGGATTTACGTACCAACTCAGGACAGATGACAAAGGAATTCATGAATCCATGAAATGACTTCACATGAAAACAACTCATTTTCTGTCAAACTCAAAATTTCCCATGTCAAATTTTCCCATGTCTAATCTGTTTAACTAGTTTTCTAAGAATTTTATACAATGTGTTTTGTTAATACATTCACCCCCTCTGTTAAATCCTCCAAGATCTGTCCCATCCTCCCAAGCAAACCAACTTTCCCCCCTTTCTTCCCACCAAGTCCAATTTGTAGTGCTCATATATTCTTGGATGTGTGGCCTTTCACTGGAGCATGGTCGATTTACCAGGGGCAACATTTTCAAAGTAAACTGACTCTCTTTTTCTTCCTCTACTGATTGTTAAAATCATCTTGGCTAACAGTGCAATTCCATGTCTACCTCCCCTACCTATGATGAGATTTTGTTTGGCTTGTAAACCACTGGGAATTATGTTTGCTGTCACAGTCACTATGGGTTCATACGTATGACTTACCTGTTGCATCTGGAGGATACTATCTCTTTATGTTCACCCACTGTCTCTGGGACTGGCAATCTTTCTTCTCTTTCTTCCAAAACAATCCCTGAGCCTTAATATGAGGGTATGTGATGTTGATGCTCAGTTTAGAGCAGAGAATTGCAGTCTTTTATCTCTGCATCTTGATCAGCTGTAGGTTTATGTGATAGTCACCATATATCGCAAATGGCTGCTTCTCTGATTAGGGTAAATAAATGTATTCATCTGTGGGTATAATGATTCATCTTGTAGAACTCTTGACCTGTGTGGTCCCTTAGACTCCCAACCATTACAGACTTTTGCCAACACTCTTGGTGACCCGACAGAACTTAACAAAAATGTCTTAAGGCACTATGTACTTGAGTCACATACTGTGGATTTACCAAGCTGTTATGAGACCTAGAAGCTTCAGACCAACTGGCTAGGTTTCATAATGTGTACAAGGAGCTATGCACATTACACAAATAAAAAAGTCGTCATTAGTCTTATCCAGTGCTGAATCATGTGAGTTACAATAACATGTGGCTGGAAAAGACATATTCACTGGTATAGTAGTTGCACAAATATTGTGCCAGTATTCCCTGACTGGATTTAAGTTCTCTTCCACAAGATGAAACCCATATCAACACCATTGTTAAGCCAAAAAAACTATGGTTAGATAGGACAGAGACCTTAGAGGAAAACCTTAATTCTTCCTTAGAAATGTTATTTTGGTATATAGAATTAGCATGAAAACATTATTAATATTTCATTATATATTCATAAAATGTCTCTTTTCTATAAATGATTCTAACTGATATGAAAGTAAAAGAGAAGCATCAATGAATCCTAAATAACTAGTAATGCATATTATACATGATGAAATATCCTTAAGAATAAAATGACAACAAACAATAAACATAGTCACGTAGAGAAAAGAAACACTTACTACCACTTTCACAAAGGCTCAGGACTTCCTTGTTAGTTGTAGGCTTGCCAACTAACAAATTTTTTGTTATAAGTCAATCACATAGGGATTGCCATAAATTTTCTTAGGTACCAAAAAAATACTAGAGTCACTAAATATACATAAAGAGATATTTTAATTCCTGGTGCTTCAATATTCCAAGAAAATCAAATAATAATTCAATGAAATAATTAGGTATGGAAACTGGAGAAGAACCAGCAGAAGTGAAAAAATAATCGTTATGTATGAAGAAGCAATGGCCTCTAGGAAACAAGAATCAGTCAAGTGATGAGATGGAAATAGAGAATATGTTTTTTATAATTTATAATCTTTGTGATCAAAGATTGTAACAAGCAATCATATAGAATTCTTCATTATTTAAAGCAAGGAACAAGCATTACTTTTTTGCAAGATTAAGAAAAATTAGGCATCTACTAAATTTATAGTCATAAAAAGGGTCTCCATCCTATGCAGCTAGGTGACTACCTGCACCAGTATGATATATATGGAGATCTATCAGGTGAATGAATGGTCTACTAGCAAGTAGACCCAGATCTAAGCAAGCACATTAAAAAAGAAATGGAAAACCACTATATTTGTGAAATGATCCAGGGCAGATAGGAATACTCCAGGCTCTATCTTTGCGTAGAAATGTCACAGACACCCCCATTAACCTATGCCATTAATGAATGTCAGTAAAAATGGAATCATCCCAGATGATTATCAGCAGATCAGTGGATAACAACGGAGTGGTGCGTGTGTACAGTGGAATTTTATGCAGCAATAAGCACAAAGGAAATTATGAAATCCTCAGGAAAATTGATGGATCTGGAAAACATTATATTAGAAGAGGTTAGCCAGAGCAGAAAGACAAACACTGTGTGTTCTATTCCATACACAGATCCCAGTTCTAACTGCATGACATGCTTATCCTAGAGAGTATAAACATAGGTAAAAGCTAGGAAACTAGGTAGGAACACAAAAAACTAGAAAGAAAGAACAACCATTCCTAAACTGAATACCTTCATAAGATTTCTCCTCTCAGAAATAAAACAGAACTCTGAGAGAGAGGAGACAGGAAGATTGTAAGAACCACGGTGAATGAAGGACACCAAGGAAACAAGACCTTCTCAACACAAGTCTGACATCCACGTGCACTCCTAGAGACGGAGCCATCATGCACAGGGCCTGTCTGCACTAAATAGGGTCCTGGAACTGAGAGGGGTAGTGGACACAGCCCCATCCCTGAACCAGCTATCTGCAGTTGATAATGTCTGCAGTAAATAGGGTCCTGGAATTGAGAGGAATAACAGACATAAGTCCCCCCTCCAAACCATCTATCTGCAGTTGATAACTTTTTGCAAATTAAAAACTTGGTTTTCTGCAATAGAGTTTTACTGGGTATACAAAGTATTCTTACAGGCGGGCCCTATGCACAGCAATAGAAGGCCAAAAAAGTGAACTCAATGGCATTTTTAAAGGTTCTTTTTCTCATAATGCTTTGTCAGGCCTTTTTTCTTTATCTTTGCAGGTCCTTTGAATATATATTGTGGGATTTTGGTGTGTGCAAATGTGTGTGTCTCTGTGTCTATGTTCATATGTGTTTCTCATGCTTTTCATTTGGTTCTTTTTCTGATGTTTGTTTTTTGTTAAGCCTCGTTATATTTTGTTGTTTTATCTTATTTTATTATTGTTATTATTATTATATACCTGTTTGTATTCTAATGAGAGTGTGTGGGGGTTTGGGTATGTAAAGAAGAGAAGAGAATCTTGGAGGAGTTGGGGAGGGGAACCACTTTCAGGATATATTATATTAAAAATGACTACTCAATTAAAAAAAAAGAAGCCTCAAGAGAAGGAGACAAGAAAAATATCAGAACAATATGGAAGTATGCATATAAGGACCAAACATTGCAGAAGTAAAACGGAAGGAAAATAAGAGGGTACAACAAAAGTCTTGTGTGTGAAAATACCACAGCTAAATCAGGTATATTGTAGACTATTTTAAAAATTAAAATATTAAGAACAAAAGAACAGAGTTATGCTCAACAAATTCACAGTCCTTTCGGGTCTAGCATGGTAAATTTTAGATGAACCTACAGTTAGTGCATCTTTATTGAGAACAGTTGGATTCTCACGTCTTGCTCTCCATCATTCCCCCTAAAATATTTATCATTATTTCAAGTATCTTATGCATTTACATGATACACTTATGGTGACTTTGTCTCCCTCTCCTCCAAGGTAAGATGAATGAAGGCAAAAATACATCATCCATCAGTCACATTTGTCTTACTCATTGTTGGTACTATATTTATTACCGGGCTTCCAGGAAATACAAAAGCACTTAAACAGGCATTCAGTAAATATCCGTTGTATAAATAAAGTTGTCCCTTTCAAATTCATGTACCAGTGCCACTGCACAGCATCCACTTTTCCTCTTTGCTTTTTAATCCATCTATTTATTTTACATCCCTGCTGCTGCCTTCCCCCATCCTCCTCTCCCAATCCTCCCCACACCGCCCCCACTCACTTCTCCCACCCTCCCATCCCCTCCTCTTCTGTCTCCATCCAGGAAAGGACAGTTCTCCTATGAGTATCAATAAAACGTGGCATATCAACTTGCAATAAGATTAAGTTCCTCCTAGTTGTAGCTTAGAATAAAATAATCCCACACTAGCCCAGAATGGAGTATATTAAAGGTTTCTTTATCTAGGGGTAGATTAAGAGCTCAGCAGTCCTCTGTGTGAGCGGGAAAGAGGAACCAAATCCAGCAGCCAAGGGAACACGCATGTTTTTACATCTGCATATACAGTACATGTGACCATGTCCTCAGTGGGCCAGTACCTTAAAGGAGTTCCCACAGTACCTCCCCATGTGTTAAGGTGAGACAAGGTGACTCAGTGTGAAGAGTAAGATCTCAAAAGTCAGTATAAGAGTCAAAGATAAACCCTGTTCCCTCTGTTAGGAATCTCGCAAAAGGACTGCCTCTCCTCCAAGGTAAGATGTATGAAGACAAAAACTACACAACTCTGACATGTATGCAGAGAGCCTAGGTAAGTCCCGTGCAGGCTCCGTGTTTATTGGTTCAGTCTCTGTGAGTCACTATAAACCCAAGACAGTTGATTGTGTGAGGCTTCCTGTGATGCCCTTGACCCCTCTGGCTCCTACTATCCTTTCTCCTCCTCCTCAACAGGAATCCCAAGCATCACCTTATGTTTGGCTGTGGGTCTCTGCATCTGTCTCCATTAGTTGCTGGATAATGCCTCCATGGTGACAATGGGGACCGTACCAATCTGGTTATAGGAGATGGCAGTTCAGGCGAATGAATCAGCTTTTGCTAGGAATCTAAGCTGGGTTCTTCCTTATAGACTTCTGGGAGAATCCTGTGCACCAGGCTTCCACTCGATCTGAATTTGAAAACAAATGGATTACCTAGTAAAAAGCATCCTGCGTGAGGCAACCCAGACCTAGAAAGACAAACATGGTATGTACTCACTCACCAACAGATATTAGATGTAAAATACAGGATAACTATGCTACGATTCACAGACACAGAGAGACTAGGTAATGAGTACACCCAGATTTTCCTGGAGAAGATAAAGAGAAAAGATTTTGTGAGTGAATTGAGGGCAGGTGGGGATGAGAACATGAGTGATCAGGTTGAGGGAGAGAATACAGAGGGGACTTCTTTATGATGTGACTAATCAATGCAAGAAGATATAAGTTCTTCCATGAATGCAGCATTGCAATTAAACAGAAGGGAGAGATAATGCATGCAAGACCACACCTTATTCATTGTAGCCTTTTAACACAATGTCAAATAATTCAATTTGTTTTCAGAACACATTTATTTGCTTGATATAACTCAGACTAGTTTGCAACATCCTTAAAAATCAGTACTAGATTTTTAACCATAATCTTTGTCTTTTAGATTTTATGCCATTTCAATAGTTCCCAGTGCCTATGAAGAATTTGGTAGACATCTATGCTAAGAGGTCAAAAGTTGCATAGCTCAACCATTAGCCCTTAATTCTCGGTCATCATTTATTAATGCATATTGAAGGTGACTCTAATTTCCTGTTCTTTCAGATGGGAATTAAATGAAATGCTCTGGATATCTTTGATGTTTCATGAACATCTTTGATGTTGATATCCCTAAGTGGATATGAGTCAGAAAATTCAAAAGTTTATAACCCAGATAGCTAGCATTAATATTTGAATATAATTTAAGCAAAATTGACCACATCCAAGTGAATTAAGGATCAATCTGGATATACTAGATATCTTTCCCTAGAGATTTTTTTTCATGTTTTAAGTTGTGATTTTATTCTCTGAGAATTTCATACAAGACTATGATGAAATAATAAAGGAAAAACTCATGATTGGTGACAAACCGTGAATTTTTATACAAATTCATATGACATTGATCTTTGTTTAAAAATGTCACATATCTACTTTGATAGGGTAAATGAAAATAATTCAAAGAAAGCTGAAAGTAAAGTTTGTTTTATGGTTTTGTTGCTTTTTTGTCTGTTTGTTTTCATCAAACCAAATTACTTAGTCATTCTCTGTTTTTCCTATTCTTCTGTCTTGGGGTGACAAAGGAAGAGAAGACACAGGCACTTTCACTTTCAGTCTTATTTCCTTTGTCCTTTACCTTCTCCAACACTTCTCGGAGTTAATGGGAGATTTAGTTACCCTTGGTTAACTACATACAATAAGGATCCGTTTTCTATCACTATAACAGAATATCTGTGACTTGATAATTTAGCAAGAAGAAAATCACACAGCTCCTGAATTTGAAGGTTGTAAAGTCCAAGAGCATGGTAGCAGCATTGAACTCTGGTGAGATTATCCTGCTATCCCAATGAATGACATTAAACAGGACGAACAGGTCCCTGCACAGAGACAAACTGAAAGTGTGTCTTGGAAGCATAATTACCTACTCCCACAGTGACTGATGCACAGCCCACCAAGCAAGAAATTAGTCCCAGGAAAAGGCATTAACACATTCAATGACCAAATTGTCTCTTCAATGTCCTACCATCCTTAAACACCATCACATCCAAAGATTGGTAGGACAAATCGTAGATAGGTAGATAGGTGTGTGTGTGTGTGTGTGTGTGTGTGTGTGTGTGTGTGTAAGGGAGAAAAAGAAAGAGAAAGAGAGAAATACAAACCAGAGTTGAGGCAGAAATTCTGAGATGTGTTGAGACTGATTAACCAAAGGTTAATTAACCAAAGGTATTGAGAAAAAAATAAATGAAAAGCTGGGTTTCTCATTATGAGAAAAGGAGATTACAAATATAAAAAAGAAAAATGTTGGAGCACGTGTTGAGTTTATACTGAAATCAGAGAACGTTGGATGAACATAGGGTTTAGATGGGAATTTAGTCTGAGAGAGGAATTTTTTTCCAGCTTAGTCAGTTAACCACGAAGTACAGTACAGGAGATCAAATGTCAGTGGCCCACGTGGATTAAGATACCATTGTTTCTAAATATTATTCTCAGTATCAGGAGTCATAGCTTATTCCAGAAATGGAAGATTCAGGGGCTGGGAATAAAAAATAAAAATAGGCCCAGAACATACTAATGACCTGTACAAAATGAGTCCCAAAGAATGATGAAAAGTGTCAAAAATAACACAAAAGGCGGAGCTCTCCCAAATCCCATCCCAGCATTCATCCAGGTACACCTTCCTCTCTTCCCCCCTTCCCCCTGGGGCCACAAGATCTCCCCAGAGCTGCTCCCTTGCACGCTGAGCCTGGGCTGTGGGCTCAGCCCGGCAGGAGCAGTTCCTGTGCTTTGATAGCCTGCCGGAGGACAGGCAGGCCTTGTGTCAGCTCAGCCACATTCCTGGCCAGCAAGAGACAGTGAACTTCTAGCAGACATCCATTGGAGGAGGGGTGAGTTTGCTCCTGGCCTGAAGGCTTCGGCTAGGAGGAAGTCAGACTTTCCCGGCCCCCCTCGAGTTTCTGGTCACCCTGCAGTGGTGGCTCCACCCTGCGGAGCTCTCCTGAATCCCATCCCAGCCTTCATCCAGGTACAACTTCCTCTCTTCCCCCCTTCCCCCTGGGGCCACAAGATCTCCCAAAGAGCTGCTCCCTTGCACGCTGGGCCTGGGCTGTGGGCTCAGCCTGGCAGGGGCAGGTCCTGTGCTTTGATAGCCTGCCTGAGGACAGGCAGGCCTTGTGTCAGCTCAGCCACATTCCTGGCCAGCAAGAGACAGTGAACTTCTAGCAGACATCCATTGGAGGAGGAGTGAGTTTGCTCCTGGCCCAAGGGCTTCGGCTAGGAGGAATTCAGACTTTCCCGGTCCCCCTCGACTTTCTGGTCACCCTGCAGTGGTGGCTCCACCCTGCTGAGTTCTCCGGAATCCCATCCCAGCATTCATCCAGGGACACCTTCCTCTCTTCCCCCCTTCCCCCTGGGGCCACAAGATCTCCCCAGAGTTGCTCCCTTGCGCGCTGGGCCTGGGCTGTGAGTGCAACCCGGCAGGAGGGAGTGCCTGTGTTTCAATAGACAGCCTGAGGAAAGGTAGGCCTTCTGTCAGTGAAGTCCGTGCCCAACAAGGGAACCTGACTTGGTACCAGAAGATCCAATAGAGAGCATTTGAAAGAAGAGATGGGCAGACGCCAAGGCAAGAACTCCTCCAACAATCTAAAAAACAACATGAAAACACCAGATCCCAACGACCCTACAATAGAAGGACTTGAAACTCTTAATTCAGAAGAAGTGGAAAAAAGAGCCATTATGAAAGCAATAGAATCCCTTAAAGAGGATATGAATAACTCCCTTAAAGAACTGGATGAGAAGTACAACAAAAAGATTGAAGAAATGAGTAAAGAAATGGATGAGAACTATAACAAAAAGTTCGAAGAAATGAGTAAGTCCGTGAATGATACACTGGAAAACCAAGAAAAAACAATCAAACAGGTAATGGAAACAGTTCAAGAATTGAAAACTGAAATGGAGGCAATGAAGAAAACACAAAACGAGGGCTGGCTGGATATGGAAAATCTAGGTAAACGAACAGAGACTACAGAATCAAGCATAACCAATAGGATACAAGAGATGGAAGAACGAATCTCAGAGTCTGAAGATACAATAGAGAAAATAAATGCTCTGATCAAAGAAAACAGAAAATCCAACAAATTCTCATCACAAAACATTCAAGAAATTTGGGACACAATAAAAAAACCAAATCTAAGAATAATAGGGATTGAAGAAGGAGAAGAACTGCAGATCAAAGGCCCAGAAAATATATTCAACAAAATTATCAAAGAAAATTTTCCCAACCTAAAGAATGATATTCCTATGAAGGTTCAAGAAGCATACAGAACACCAAATAGACTTGATCAAAAAAAAAATCCCCTCGCCATATAATAATCAAAACCCAAAACATACAGATTAAAGAAAGAATATTAAGAGCTGCAAAAGAAAAAGGTCAAGTAACTTATAAAGGTAAACCTATCAGGCTTATACCGGACTTCTCTATGGAAACCATGAAAGTCAGAAGGTCCTGGATAGAGGTACTGCAGAAACTAAGAGACCATGGATGCAAACCCAGACTACTATACCCAGCCAAGCTATCATTCACTATCAATGGAGAAAACAAAATATTCCAGGATAAGAACAAATTTAAACAATTCGTAGCCACAAAATCAGCCTTAGAGAAAGTAATAGAAGGAAAATCGCAACTCAAGGAATCCAACATTGCCAACACTGCCTACAATAACTCAGACATCTAGAGACCCTTCATAAGCTTAACTCAAAGAAGGGACACATACAAACTCTATTAAACAAGCAAACAAAAAATAATAATAACCGGAGTCAACAACCACTGGTCATTAATATCACTTAATATTAATGGAATCAATTCACCTATAAAAAGGCACAGACTAAGAGATTGGATACAAAAACAGGATCCAACATTGTGCTGTTTATGAGAAACACATCTCAACCATAAAGACAGACATCTACTCAGAGTAAAGGGTTGGGAAAAGGTTTTTCAAGCAAAAGGACCTAAGAAACAAGCTGGTGTGGCCATTCAAATTTCCAACAAAATTGACTTCAAACTAAAATCAATCAGAAGAGATGGAGACAGACATTTTATACTCATAACAGGAACAATTCATCAGGAGGAAGTCTCAATCCTCAATATCTATGCCCCTAATATAAAGCCTCCTACTTATGTAAAAGAAACTCTTCTAGGACTCAAGGCAGTCATCAAACCACAGACACTAATAGTAGGAGACTTCAACACTCCTCTCTCACCAATGGACAGGTCAATCACACAGAAACCTAACAGAGAAATAAGAGAATTATTGGAGGTATTGAATCAAATGGACTTAACAGGTATCTATAGAACATTCCACCCAAATAGGAAAGAATATACCTTCTTCTCTGCAGTTCATGGAACCTTCTCGAAAATTGACAACATTCTGGGTAACAAAGCAAATTTCCACAGACACAAAAAAATATTAGTAACCACCTGTGTCTTGTCAGACCACCATGGATTAAAATTAGAATTCAACAACAGTGCTACCCCCAGGAAACCAACAAACTCATGGAAGTTGAACAGTCAACTACTGAATCACCCCTGGGTCAAGGAAGAAATAAAGAAAGAAATTAAAGTCTTCCTTGAATTTAATGAAAATAAAGACACAACATACTCAAACCTATGGGACACTATGAAAGCAGTGCTAAGAGGAAAGTTCATAGCACTAAGTGCCCAATTAAAGAAAACGACGAAAGCACACATTGGAGACTTAACAGCACAATTGAAAGCTCTAGAAAAAAAAGAAGCTGATTCACCCAGGAGGTCTAGAAGACTGGAAATAATCAAACTGAGGGCTGAAATCAACAAAATAGAAACAGAGAAAACAATCCAAAGAATCAATGAATCAAAAAGCTGGTTCTTGGAGAAAATCAACAAGATTGACAAACCCCTATCCAAATTAATCAAACGGCAGAGAGAGAACATGCAAATTAATAAGATCAGAAATGAAAAGGGGGACATAACCACAGACACAGAGGAAATTCAGAGAATCATTAGATCTTACTAAGAAAGTTTATATGCCACAAAGTTGGAAAATTTTAAAGAAATGGACATTTTTTTTAGATAAGTACCATATACCAAAGTTGAACCAAGACCAGGTGAACAATCTAAATAGACCTGTCAGTCGTGAAGAATTAGAAGCTGTTATCAAAAATCTCCCTACCAAAAAAAGCCCAGGACCAGATGGTTTTAATGCAGAATTCTACCAGAACTTTCAGGAAGAGCTAATACCTATACTCCTTAATGTATTTCGCAATATAGAAACAGAAGAATCATTGCCAAACTCTTTTTATGAAGCAATAGTTACCATGATACCAAAACCACACAAAGACACAACCAAGAAAGAGAATTCCAGACCAATCTCACTCATGAACATTGACGCAAAAATACTCAATAAAATACTGGAAAACCGAATCCAAGAATACATTAGAAAAATTATCCATTATGATCAAGTAGGCTTCATCCCAGAGATGCAGGGCTGGTTCAACATACGCAAATCTATCAATGTAATCCATCATATAAATAAACTGAAAGAAAAAAACCATATAATCATTTCATTGGATGCTGAAAAAGCATTTGACAAAATTCAACACCCCTTAATGATAAAAGTGTTGGAGAGTTTGGGTATACGAGGATCATACCTAAATATAATAAAAGCAATATATAGCAAGCTGACAGCTAACATCAAATTGAACGGAGAGAAACTCAAAGCCATTCCACTAAGATCAGGAACACGACAAGGCTGTCCACTCTCTCCATACCTCTTCAATATAGTGCTTGAAGTTCTAGCAATAGCAATAAGACAACATAAGGGGATCAAGGGGATTCGAATTGGAAAGGATGAAGTTAAACTTTCTTTATTTGCAGATGATATGATAGTGTACATAAGCGACCCCAAAAACTCTACCAAAGAACTCCTACAGTTGATAAACACCTTTAGTAATGTGGCAGGATACAAGATCAACTCAAAAAATCGGTTGCCCTCCTATACACAAAGGATAAAGAAGTAGAGAGGAAATCAGAGAAACATCACCTTTCACGATAGCCACAAATAGCATAAAATATCTTGGGGTTACTCTAACCAAGGAAGTGAAAGACCTATTTGACAAGAACTTTAAGTCTTTGAAGAAAGAAATTGAGGAGGATACCAGAAAATGGAAAGACCTCCCCTGCTCTTGGATTGGGAGAATCAACATAGTAAAAATGGCAATTCTACCAAAAGCAATCTATAGATTTCAATGCAATTCCCATCAAAATCCCATCAAACTTCTTCACAGACCTGGAGAGAACAATAATCAAGTTTATATGGAAAAACAAAAAACCCAGGATAGCCAAAACAATCTTACACAATAAAGGAACTTCTGGAGGCATTACCATCCCTGACTTCAAACTCTATTACAGAGCCACAGTATTGAAAACAGCTTGGTATTGGCATAAGAACAGCCATAATTAAAGGTCTTTCAGCCTATTATTCGTGAAGCTAGAGAAGCTGGATAGGAGGGTGAACCTGAGGAAAATTCAGGTAGTTTTCCTCCTGGAGATTGGAAATAGACAAGAGTCCCAGGTAACCTCGGGTGCATGGGGGGCGGGTAGGAGGGTTGTTGGAAGGGGAGAAGGTTAGAGAGAAGGGAGCCGGGGAGGAAGGGGGAATGCTCGGGGGACTGGGAGCGGGGGAGGGAGAAAGGATAGATATGGGATCAGGGAAGAATATATCTCAACTAAGGGAGTCAGTTTAGGGTTTACTAGAGAATTGATTATAAATGAGATCCCAGGTCCAAGGAGAGATCCCCAGATTGTTCTCTGGACAGAGGAGAGGGTGCCTGAAATGGCCTTGGCCCATAACCATACTGATGAATATTTTGCTTATCACCATAGAACCTTCATCTGGCGATGGATGGAGAAAGAGACAGAGACCCACATTGGAACACTGGACTTAACTCCCTAGGTCCAAACGAGTAGCAGAAGGAAAGAGAACGTGAGCAAAGAAGGCAAGACCAGAGAGAACCTTCATCCGACGATGGATGGCGATACAGAAGGAGACCCACATTGGAGCACCGGACTGAGCCCCCCAAGGTCCAAATGAGGAGCAGAGGGAGGAAGAAAATGAAAAAGGAAATCAGGACTGCGAGGGATGCGATCACCCACTGATACAAGGGGACGGATTTAATGAGAGTTTACCAAGACCAGTTGGACTGGGACTGAACGAGGATGCGATCCAACCAGATTCTCTGAATGTGGCTGGTCCGGAGTCTTTCTGAAAAGCCATTGACAATGACACTGGGACTTGTTTCCTCTGCATATACTGGATTTTGTGGATCCAGTCTGTCTGGACACTCACCTTCCTGGACCTGGAGGGAGGGGGGAGGAACTTGAACTTCCCACAGGACAGGAAACCCTGACTGCTCTTAGGGATGGAGAGGGAGGAGGAGAGGGAGTGGGGGGAGTGGGAGGGTGTTGGTAGGAGGGGCGGAAACGGAAACTTTTATAATTTAATAAAATTACTTTCTCATAAAAAAAAATAACACAGAAACTATTTAAAATATCTTCACTAGATAAATTTGCTAAGGACTGAATGATATACAAAGAGCATATTATTAGTTGGTACTGTATGGAACTGAGACCTGATAGAGTTCATAGCATCATAGTTTGTGTGAATTTGCATTAGTTTTGTGCATTGTGCTTTGGTTGTGTGTGTGTGTGTGTGTGTGTGTGTGTGTGCATGCATGTGTGCGTGGCTGCGTGCATGTGTGTGTGGATGCATGGGTGCATGTGTGTGTATGTGTGTGAGGGGTGTGAATGTGCATGTGTGCATGTGTACATGCATGTGTGTGTGCATACATGTGTATGAGTGGGTGGGTGCGTGCATGCATGTGTGTGCTGATGACTATTTTAAGCAAAAATTTCCCATGAACATTTTAACCACTACGTCAAAGTTTTTTGCAAAAAAAATGTGAAATCTACTTTTAAAATATCCTCTGGTAAAATCCAAAAGGAAAAGCAACACCTTACTGGAAGAGACTGATTTTATCTTCTGTCCAAGTGAAACAAAAACAAACAAACAAACAAAAAAACACTGGTAGTGAGAAAGAGGGACGCTTTTTAAAGCAACCCACAACGGAAGTAAAATAAACATGTTGTGTCAGTTAGGTATATTCCTGAAAACTTTAGACAGGTGCAGATAGGGCAGAAGACAGACAGGCACAGAAACAGAGAATGCAGAAAATCAAGTGTCACCGAGTGTTATCAACTACAGAACCTTGGCTATAAGTATTCACCTTGCATGCTGTGCTTGCAATATTTTTGCAACTTTGAAGTTATACTAAAGTAAAAACAAAAGTCTCATCTGAAAACTTTTCAGGTCCCAGAAAACCTCAGGCCAACCTGTGTAACGAAGCAGGTAGAGTAACTGCAGATCTTTCCCCCTCTCTCTGCTCCTCCAAATGCAATCCCCCTGTTTGATCCCCAGCTCTGGATCATAACATGTGCAACAATCTGCTTCCCCTTCTTCCACTGTAGTCAACCAATCACAAAGGTCTTCTACGCAATCCTACCTCCCCCTACTCAATACTTGATTCCAGCCCCCACCTTTAACAGGTGCTCCCTGGGGATGCCCAGGTGACTCTGACCAGGGAAACAAGCAGGATGGCTGCAATTCTACACTTCTCCTCCCATTCCTCAAAGACCAATTCCCCAGATCCTACAGATCTCATGTCCAGATCTGTAGCAGATATCGTGTTGTGAACTTTCCTCATTCTCTGCCCCTATTCCCAGAGGCCTAAGCAGATCCTGGTAGAAAATCTTGCTTTCCTCCCTTCTGGGAACCCATTCAGTTCCAACTGAACACATCCCTGTTCCTAAGCTCCCAATACTTAGGAACATATTTTACCTGAAGTCTACAGTGGCCACAACTATCAGGACCTAGAAGAACTGTCTACCAAGAAACACATAGCCACTACACTCTCCTAAGTACTAGAGAGAAAAAAATGCCAACCCAACAAAGACAAGAGTGTCCCAGAATATTTGTTTACACTGTGTAAAAATGAGTTATTCTGACTGGTTAATAAAGAGATGAATGTCAATTATCTAGGCAGGAGAGAATAGGTGGGATTCCAAGGAGAGAGAACTGTGGGAAGAAGAGAGTTGGGGATTTTGTCAGCAGACTCAGAGCAAATCTGACATATCATACTGAAGAAAAGTAAAAAGCTATGTGGCAGAACACAGATTAATAGAAGCAAGTCAATTTGTGTTAGAAGAGCTATCTTGGACAATCCTAAGCTAAGAACAAACTTTCATAATTAATAATAGGTCTCCTTGTTGTTACTTGAAGAATGGTGATCCAAAGCTAGTCTGACAAGAAAGCTGACTGTACAAGAATAGAAAGCAGCATCTAGGTACAATTTTCCAAATCCCGGACAAAGAGACTTCAGGATAAAAACACAATCAATAACATCTGGGACAAGATGTCTCCACAACAGCCCAGTAACCCAATCACAGCAGTTTCTGAGTATTCAAACAAAGCTGAAGTACAAGAAAAAATGTTTAAAACCAGCTAGATGAAGGTGATAGAAGTCCTTAAGGAGGAAACAAATAAACCCCATGAATAAATGATTGAAAATATAAACAAAGAATGGAAGAAAATGAATAGGACAGTTCAAGACCTGAGAGTGAAAACTGAACCAATAATGAAAAGCCAAACTAATGTCGGTCTGCAAATTAAACCCCATGAAGATGCTAGAAAGAAAACACCAACCTAAAGAAATTAAGAAAAACACAAGCAATATATAATTATAGACCCAGCAAACAAAAAGAAGGGAAGCACACACACACACACACACACGCATACACACAAACACACATATACACATGCTCTTGCAGACACACCATCACCACTGAGATCACCACCACCACCACAATGAACACCAAAAGAAAATAACAGTAATGAACAAACATTGGCCATTTATATCTCTCAACATCAATGTCACAGTTTTGCAGTAGAAGGACTCCTACTAACAGAGAGTCAGAGAAGATGGAGGACACCAGGACAATAAGGCCTTCTAAAGAAATATGAGCAAAGCCCATATGAACTCACATAGAGAGAGGCAGTAATCACAGGTCCTGTGCAGGTCTGTACAATGTCCTCTACATAAACATTATGGGTCCAGTTTAGTATTTTTATGGGATTCCAGAGTATGTGAGAAAGCTAAACTGAATACTGGGAGAAAGAAGGTGGATTCAAGAGATGCCATGGAACCACCAAAGGAGAGAAATGCCATGTAGCCACCACCAGGAACAGACAAGCCAGAACCCTGCTGGTAAGCCACAGCCATGTGGCAATACACAGATTAATAAAAAATGGATTAAATTAAGATATAAAAGCTAGCTAATAGGAAGCTAGAGCTAATAGGCCAAGCAGTTATTTAATTAATACAGTTTCTGTGTGGTTATTTCAGGGCTGAGCAACAGAGAACAAACAAGCCGTCTCCTACAACCCTTCAGAATTTGAAGGCATAGCTTGGCATAGGAACAAAGCAACTAAGAATAATTAGTCAGTAACACCATGTTGGTGAGTACAACCCAACTTTGGATACCATTTGTGTTATGTTCCTAGGGAGCACTGCTTATTCTAATGGAGCACCACTACCAGTGAACACTGAGTGATATAGTCAAACAGGAAAATAGTAAGAGGCTGGTTAGGATGTACCAAGTCTGCGCATTAATTCTTTCTTCCCTGCATGAATGTACTCTGGCTCATTGCCTACTGCGAATGTGATTACTATATACATTCTATTATGTTTGGAGTCTTCTCAGAAGTTAGGCCTTAAATAACTAAGATCCTACACACCTGAACTATTTTAAAATAAACTGGACACACCCTTCACTAACTATATCCTAGCCCTGTGCTTTGTTAATGAAAGATTCAATTACTGTTTTACAAGTTAAAATCAAGCAAGCACCAGATGGTAATATGTAACACATTATTCTGAGAGAGACTTTCATAATATATTGATTTCAGTAACACCAAAACAATTGCAGGGTTGATTACAATGGGTAAAAGAGGAAGAAATCACCCAAAGGAGATAAATATGTACACATCCCCGTACCTGTGCCCAACAGCATTCTCCTAAATTATTAAAATTGTACTTAAGGAGGTGAGTTACTTATATCTTAAAGACGTTTCAGTGCGTGCACATGTACTTTACATTGTATTGCCAAGTTTATGCCAAGTGTCCCCCTGAAATCCCTTGGTCTGCCGGACATTTTTCTCTCGTTCTGTAGAGTGAAAAACAGCAAGAAGATAAGGACATTGAAATAATCACAGTGTCCTTGAAAAGAGCTCTAAGCCATTTCCAGCAGAAGTTTTGCTTGTGACCCATGATATAAAAACACGAGTAGTGGGAAAGTGAATCCCGAAGTCCAGGTGTGAGCAGAAGCTCTTCAATGGAGAGGGAGCCCAATCAGGAACTCCAGCCGATGGTCTCAGCTTCCTATTTGGTGTCTGAAGAGTGTTGGGACCCTGATTTGGTGTCTTCCCTTTCTGTTGCTATTTGTCTTCTGACTTGGAAACTCCATCCAAGGAAACACAGGCTTGTCCAGGACTACCTTTATGGGAACACCAGCTGACATCCTTAATTGGACTTCCCAAGTCAATTTCAAGAATACTGTAAGCTCCTAATTTGCTTCCATTTTGCTGTCATCTATCTAGTTACTGATATTTTTTTTACTGTGGGTTCTTATATAGTTAATAAATTCATTTATTCAAAACTGGAAAGTATGCCTATTGTAGTTCGTCTTTGCTCTATGCGGAACAGTACGTCATAGGAAGAAAGGGCAACACTCAGTCAGGCTGAGTCAGTATTTTCAGTCCTACAAATATAGACTGCATATATTCAACTCTCAGGCATTTTGCTGAGTGATGAGACTTTGAATAATTTTCACTTACTCATGTGCAATTTTTGCATTTTCTGAATTTAATTTTCTGTTGTGAATTTTTCTTGTTGCCAAAAATCACGGGAATATGCTAATCTCATTTACAAATTTACAAATGAAACAGACGTACTGAACGTGCTTTCTTTCTGCTAGGCTAGGTATCGTCATGTTTCTTCGAAGATTTTCACAGACTGGAGGGAAATTGAGGTGTTGTTTACTCTCGGATGTCAAATTGACTCCTTCTAGGTACTGTATTTGTATTGTTGACTTGAATGCCAACAGAGATTAATAGGTGATATGTTATCTATGCTTTCCCAGGCCTGTCTTGTTTTAGGAGTGAGGAGCCTTGCTTTAACAAAACATCTAGTTTAAAAATAAATCCTTCTGATTGTGTTTCCTTCATCAATATTTCCCATGAAAATATATAACTAATATATAACTTCTGTTTACTTAGCAATTTATATTTGAAATTATTTTTGATTATTTAAAATAACTTCAATCCTTGATGACTGTCTTATTTAATAATCTGTATCAATGAGAAGCAAATAATCTTTAAGATTTATTTATTATTTTTACATAAGAGCATTTCTATTCAATTATACATTGTGAGTTGAGCTCCCTACATCCTAAAAGTTTTAATTGTAATAACAGTATCTGAAGATCTGTGTCAATGGAATAGTGCATGTGTCCACTGAAAATACAATTATTTGAGGTTCTTTGATATTTTAGTACAGTAGGACCTAAGCAATCATAAGAGACAAATGAGATTATATTGTCACATAACGATTCACGAATCTTTAATACATCTAATAATTACTTGTTGAATAGCTATATAGTAGATAGTAGAAATAGCTCTCTGCTGGTGAGTAAAGTGAAATATTCAGGAAAATTGATTTTATTTTGCTTATTAAATTTAGGGCAAAAGCAAAAATAGCTGCTCCTAAATCAGACTGAAATAACTTCTCGCAAAGGAAAGGTGAGCGTTAAATACCATAATAGTGCAATCAAGCTCAGCTCTTCATATGCAATCACGGTTCAGGAGGGATTCCTCCAGAGTCCCAGGGACCTGCAGTCGATCAGACTCTTCATGGGAACTGAGAAAATGAGGAGAAAAATTGTTATTTGTACTTGCCATGCTGTTAGTCGTTTATAGACTCACTCCAAATATAATCACGCTGCCTTAGCCTCCTGAGTCCTAGACATAAGCTATAGTCTACGGTCCAAATAGATGAAGTTGATAAGTGAGTCTTGGACCAATGAATAGAAGAAGAAAGCCAGGAAGACATGTGAGCATGTCGCCTTGAATGGAAAATTGCTATTAGTGGTGAGTCTGAATTAAGTGTAAGGTGACCTTGGCAACATATCTATTTCCTTCCCAGGACACAATATAACGATCACATTTCCACACCATTACTGCAAGGCTGCTTTGTCATTATACAAAGAATATGGGGCATTTTTCATCCAGCAATAGAAGATGAGGTTAAAATAGGAGGGAAAATAGTCTCCTTAGAAATTTGTATGATTTTTTCCCCCTTCAAAAAGTAAATGTTTACAAAACCTGTTAAAGATGCAAAAGGGTTCACAGCCCCATCTAGTGGTCAGGAGATGATTTACTACCAGCGCAGCCTAGACTTGCAATTCAGAAGCACTGGATACTGCAGGTTTGGAGTCTTGCTGGTTTTCTGACACAATACAGGATAAAAATAGTATACTAAGTAACTGTTAAACGGTAAGAAATTCCCTGTCCATGTGTTAATACTTAAATGGTAGGAGCCCTTGCCCCCAGATGTAAACTTAGACCTGAGCACTTCTGGTTAAGTATTAGACAGCTCAAATGACTAATGCTAAGTACTTTTTCCACATGACATTTTTGTTGATTCTCTGGGAGTTTCACATCATGCACCCCAATCAAAATCCTTTCCCAGTCCTTTCATGCCCTACCCCCTTATGACTTATTCCCTACAAAACAAACAAACAAACAAATAAAATCCCCTTTGAGTTATCTATATACTCATGGTAAGTATTTTGATTATAGAATAATGTATATATTTTTTGATATATCAGAGGACTTAGCAATACCAGAGTCTCAGAGTGAAGTCGGTCTGGGTATGAGAGCCCATAGCTATTATCCTGCTGCTAGGGTGGCTAAGGAAAGATTGTGCCTTCTGGCCTAGCCTGAGCTACAAAGAAAGACCTGCCTCAGCTGGGCAGTGGTGGCACACGCCTTTAATTCCAGCCCTCATGGAGGCAGAGGCAGGAGGATCTCTGTAAGTTTGAGGCCAATCTGGGCACAGAGTGAGTTTCAGAACAGTCAGAGATACACAAAGAAACATTGTCTTTAAAAAAATGAAAATGGGCAAAAGTCAACTTAAAAATTAAAATAGTTGAAATTTCAAAGAATATCTTGCTCTAACTGGAAAACTTGTGATTGTAATTCTTGTAGAAATTTGAGAATAAATAAAATCTACTGAATATAATGCCAGGTTAAATTCTAACCCTCACCTTCACCACATCTCAAACACTCAGGAATTTAAATGTCTAACCTACTAACAGGACAGTATTAAACTCAAATAATTTAGTCATGAAATACCTCTAAAGGATGGAGATGGCTCAGTTGGGAAAGTGCTTGCTGTACACACAGGGGCCCTGGATTCATTTCCCCAACAACTTCATAAAACAGTGGCTATATTGGTGTGAACCTATAATCCAGGTCTGGGAGGTGGAAGCAAAATGGTCCCAAGAGCTCACGAGCCATCCAATCTAGTAAAATCCATGAATCGCCAGTCCAGTCAGACACCCTGTCTCAAAAATTAAGGTGGATACCCATTGACGTCTCACCACCATCTGTGCACACACACCTGAATGGGATAGGTGCATACACACAAAATGCACCTGAATGGGATAGGTGCATACACACAAAATTAAAATTTTAAAGGGCCTCTTTTTATTATAGTAAGATAAAAACCACCAATGAATACACAAAGGTATTGCAATTTTCTGCATAGGATCAATGAAGCACCTGTAGCAGGAAAGGAAACTCAGCCAAGGACTTCATGTCCCCCTGCAGGAGATCAAGCAGGCATCACTTACACGATCACATGGTGCAAGAAGCTCAGGGGGTGTGCAGGATGCTAACCAGATGCCGGGCTTTGGCAGTTCCGAGATGCTCCAGCTGGCCTCCTAAGCAGCTTCACGGGCATCATCAATAACCCATAATCAGCATGTAATGGTCCAACAAGTTTACCAACGAGACCATCCTGGAAGTCAGCCAGCCCTTCAGCCCTGACAGGAGCTCGCTGCAGTTCAATCCTCCTGAGCTAGACACGTTTAGAGAAGGGATGACAGCAAGAAGTACAAGGAACAGCTGTTGGGAAGGCTCGCGCGGAGTGAGACAAAGGGGATGCAGGTCCGACAGTTGAGGTGAAGCACGCGAACGAGGCTGAAGGGGCAGTTAGAGTGGAGGAATGGGAACGCATTTTTCCAGTCTGTGCTCGGCCACCGAATACCAACCGGAAGAGTCTGGAGCTTCCTACACCAAGAATCAGGATCTTTTCCAGGATTAAGCTCACAGATAATGATGACAGTAAGGAATATTCTTAGGTGCGTCTATTTAAAATTCAAAACTAGAACGCAATTCTTAACATCTCGCTAGTGATAACCAGCGTTAATTTGGACTACATGCATCTTACCTGGATATTTATATGACTTCTAATTAACTGTGGTTGGAGACCTTTAATCTCTTATTACCAAGGAATAAATATGAATTAATGAATGTCAAAAAAGGCTGTACCAATTATACTGAAAGGAGAAATTACAAAGGTCAGAGGCTGAAAAGAAATAGATTGCTTTTCTAGGCAAGGCCTGTGGTTAGTTCTGCTGTTCTCAATTCCTGGTTCCTAGTCTGTCCCGCACAATGGAAAATCCTTCAATTCCCTTCAGTCAGGGAGAGGAAGAATCACAGTTCTCCAGTTGAAGTGCCCAACATCTGTCAACAGTAATGTCTGCAACGTTTCCTTCCTCTCAGCTCAAACCCAGAAATCATTAGGGAAAGGAGCAGGTGGTTGGGAGGGAAGTATCTGATTGGCTGGCTGGGATCCCTCCAAATGTGCAAGTGGGGCATGAAAAGGAAATGAAGTCTGAGAAAGCATGCCCACCCTTCCACTGCCCCCACTGGCGTTGCTGTATCCTCCTCATAAAACTCTGTTGTCCATGCCCCACTTCAATCTTTTTACCTTCTTCTCCTTCTAACAGTGGAACTCCCTTTAAGCCAAGGTAATCCTCCCTTTTCTCCATCAACTGTGACTTCTTTCACTCTCTTCTGCCAGATAAATGGAGTCCTCTTCTGAGTTACCGAAGTTGCCATCTGCCTAAGAGAGCTAAAATCCAGCCTTCTTGCATGCTGACCCTTTGGTTCGTGGAAGACCAACCTTTGCTTCAGCAATTCTGTGAGGGCAGGCCTGTAGAGGGCGACTGCTCATTTGTTTCCCAGCCACACAGACCTATATTATCACACAGAGACTATATTAATAACAGCACTGTTTGACCAATAACTTAGAAGTATTTCTAGTTATTTCTTATATTTTAAATAACCCATTACTATTAATCTGAGTATCACACGAGGTTGTGTCTTACCAGGCAAAGTTCCAGCATTTGTCTCCTTTGGTAGCTACACGGTGTCTCTCTGACTCTGCCTAGAGAGAGAGAGAGAGAGAGAGAGAGAGAGAGAGAGAGAGAGAGATCTTCCAGCCTAGTTCATGTTCTGCTATAACCCAAAGTAGCTTCTTTATTAACCAATGGTAATAAAACATATTCATAGCATGCAGAGAGGAATCTCTCACATCACAGGCCGTTCTCAGTACCATGTGCCCTTTAAACCATTAGGAAACCAAAGGAGGCACAGTCTAGCACAGCAGCCTTGCATACTGCACAGAAAATGAGCAACGGTCCCTAAATGCCTCTCTGAGAACCTAACCACTTGGATTAGAGTCACGGAGAAACTCTCCTCCCCCTTCTTTCAGGCTGGGGTGACATTAGAACACCCTCATCTATCTCTAAAGGAAACTGAACTTCATTTACTGATCCACTCTTGTCCCGCTAGGTCCTTCATATTAGTCTGATGGATAAGAATGAAAATTCATCTTGATTGTCTCCATTTCTGAGTTCTTTCTGAGTGAGCCAGCTTCTTCTGCTAAAATGGGTCAAAGGCCAGTAATTGGACCATGGGACCTCTCTTGGATTCAGTTTCCCAGTAACAAGGGTCTGAGAGCACATGGGGCATGTTCTGTTTGTGATGATGCTAGAAATTCCTGTGGGATATCTGCAGAGGTGAGACTTTGAAGGAGAAGAGGATGAGAAACAAGAGAATATTGAAGTGGATGGGGGGGGTGTCCAGTCTCTGTAATAGAGAGGGACGCTGAAAGATAAGAATAGTCTTATATAGTAAGGCACCAGAGTGATAGAGACTGGGCATTAACTAGAGTACCAATTTCAGCATAGGGGAATGGGTGGAGGGGCTCCATTTGGGACGAATGCTTGCTTAGTTACGGAGAGTTTCTTTGTGTGCCATTTCCTAGCATGTAATTTGAACAATGCAAAGGAGGACAGCCCAAATTATCTGCTCGACATATCTGAGAGGTCAGCCAGAGCTACTGTGTGTCTAATTCCCAGTTATGCTTTTACTACCATGCAAATAGGGGACAATCAAATAAGGGCAGTTAGAGCTGATCAAAGCTCAGTCCTGGTGGAAGCCCTGTGCTTCCGGGTGCTGGGCTGCAAGCCTGGAGTGTGAAGTGGCACTTCAACAGCAGTTTAGCATCCCAGTACCAGACTTCTGAAATTTTCCCAGTGAAGACCTGCTCCATTGTATGAGAAGGCCAACTTCTGCTGCGAGCACATTGAATCTAGGCCCACAGGGGAGCTCTGTCTCCGTGCAGAAGCAGATCTCAAGTCATCCTAACCAGCAACTGAGAATGTCAGGTAGGTGTTCTACAGCAAAGTCACCTGATGGAAATCTTGTGCCAGCAAAGAGAGTCCATTCATTCAGCAGCTTTTTGTCACCAGATGCCACATGAAGTGCAGAACAGGTTTTAATTTAACCCCGCCCCCCAAAAAATGGCAGAAAAGATAAAAGTATTGTCGCTTGGAGTTTTGACTATCTCTCCTACAAGAGTAAGAGCTGAGCATGTATGAAGCTACAGCTGCAGCCACACCCAGTGACCCAGTACAACACAAGACTGGTGTTGATACACAGTTAAATTAGCACTGGTAACATCAAGTAGGAATGATTTCATTAAGGTAAACTGTTCTTCTCTTATTTTCTCTTCTGCATTACACACTCCTTTCTTCTGTTATGCCCTCAACCTCAGACCTCTCCCTCAAAGCCCCTTGCTGTAGTGGAAAGACACAAAGCCCTTTCAGTAAGAAAATGCCTTGGTTGCCCTGGTCTTCATTATGTTTACACCGAGGCCAGCAAACCCTTTCATTAAAAATACTTCTAACTCCCCACCATTCATTGTCTCTCAGGGTCATTGCCTTCCAGCATTCATTTAGAACGTGAGAGCATGGTTCATGTGCCCATGCAAATGACATATGCCGCTCATTTCTCACTATTCTTGAATCCTTTTAGTGAGCCATTCACAGCCTTTCTCCCCCTTCACACTTATGGTTTCACCACAACCTCGGCAAGGAATCACCACTTCTGTTGCCTTATTCTATAGCAGCTTTCTTTTAGTATATACTGACTATCCCAGTCTTTAATTTCCCTCACTGGGTGTCTTGATGATCAAGAGTGCTTAAAATTGTGTCTTCTCTTCTCATCGACAAATGCTTGGTGTCCTCACTTGCTTCCCATTGTTGATCAAACCTGATTCTTCATCACATCTTAATCCTGAATGACTCAGATCTTTTTAACACATTTAGGAAAGAAATAAAACATGAAGGTGACAGAGGAAGCAACCGAAAAGAAGGAAGAACTGAAAAACAAAGACATTAAGCATTCACGACCACATACATTCTCCATCATTTGTTCTTCCTTGATGCTTCATTTTCCACTTTCTATAAAACTAACTTTAGGCATTTGTAGAACCCCGGCCTGCCACCTGCTCGGTTGCCCAAATCAACGTTCAAGCTTAGTCAGACACAGAAGTTAGAAGTTTGGGTAAAACTAAGCACATTTGTGGTATTTGTCATAAAAAGAGTAGTTTTAAACCACTCCCTCCCTGTAGTCATCCCCTTGCTCTCGGGCACACTGTCCTGGATAGTTACAAGAAAACTGCAACGATTTCTGTATCAGCAAACAGTACCCTGATGCCTTAAGTATAACTGAACTGGGAGAGATTGAGTTAAGTCTCTCCTAGGTGGTATGCTTAGCCACTTCACAGCTGTAATTCATATAAGGTGGAAGCGATTCCAGGGCCTAACTAAGCCTGTGTCACCTACACACAACACATGGAGCAGCCCAGCTGCCAATTCCACCAGTCTCTAACTTCTGAGGGTGGGGTCTCTCCTAAGTCATGTCCCTCTTCTGCATAAGTAACCCTGCTCTTCCACAAGGAAACACCATCTGGTTTATGTCATCTGCTGTTCTATTTGCTACATTGTCATCTCCCTTCGATCAACCCTATCTCCATAATCTTACCCTTCCCACTCACTCCCTCCCATTAGCTCCTTGCCGTTGCCGTTGCTGTACTCCAACAAATCTACTACAGCTTTCTGCTCTTGCTTGATCCCCTTGCATCTGACGGCCTCCATTGCCTGGGTTCCTCCTTTACAGATCTCTTGTTTCTGCCACTTGGCAGTCCTTCCCTACATATGCCAAGTCTGTCTCATCTTCTCTCTCAGATCCTCCTCTGAACAGTGAGTAACTGAGACAGAATTCTCTGGATCCTTATCCCCTCTAGTATGTCACGGGTCAGATTTCCCATCTGTGCTCTTAGCCTAAATATTTCACTCTCTACTAGACATTTATGTCTGTGTATCCATAGGTTGCTCAAATATATAAAAGGTAATAAAAAAATCTCATCCCAGTATCTCCTCACACTGCTGAGTCCTGCAGTCCAGTCCTTCCAGTATATTCATGCTGGAGGGAAGCTGCTTGTTTGATCCTGGCTGCTTAGCCCCGAAATAACCTGTATTAGTTAAATCACTGGCCCATTATCTCTAGCTTATTATTGGCTAACTCTTTTATATTGATTTAACCCATTTCTATTAATCCGTGTATCACTATGTGGCTGAAGTTCCATCCATCTCCGGTACGGTTACATGGTGTCTCCCTCTGATTCTGCCCTTCTTTTTCCCAGCATTCAGTTTATTTTTCCCTGCCTAACCAAGTTCTGCTCTGCTACGGGTCCAAAGCAGTTTCTTTATTAACCAATGATATTCACAGCGCACAGAGGGGAATCCCACATCATATTCACTCTCAGAATGCCTTGAGAGTCATCATTTGTTTCCCTTTCATCTTCCCTCAAAACAGTCACTATTTAATTTCTCTCTACTGCATCTCTTTCTGTCATCTAAGAGTCACCATTTTCTTACGAACTTTTGATATTTACCTGTTTATAAGGTACACATGTGTCTTACCTGCTCATCTTTGCATTTGAACATTTTGTTTCCTTTGACATAAATCCTGGAAGGCATGATCCTTCTTTAGCTGGTCTTTGTTGCTCCTTCAAGATTCATCTGTCTTAAATCTTTCAATATATCCTTTCAGACACATTCAGAAATTTAACTATGTGATCCTACAGCCACGTTTCAGTTCCTGTATTGCCCAGGATGGCTCAAGTAAATCTCCTGCTTCAACTCTCCAGTTTGCTGGAGCTGTACCTGTCTGTGAGTCACCAGTGTCACAATGGTGCTCCAGTGGCTAGCCTGTTAAAGACCGTATTTGGTATGATGAGTCAAGCAGATGATCTTTTATTTGCATAAATACTTAAAACTTGATCGCAGAAAGAATTAAAGGAAGGAAGAGAAAGAAAAATGAGAGAGATAGAGAAAGAATGAAAAAAGAAATAAAAGAAGAAAGAAAAGAGAGGAAGGAAGGAAAGAAGGAAGAAAGAAAGAAAGAAAGGAAGGAAGAAAGAAAGAAAGAAAGAAAGAAAGAAAGAAAGAAAGAAAGAAAAGAGAAAAGAGAGGGGGAGAAAGAAAAGAAAGTAAACAAGTAATGATAAATTGATCCTTTTTGAAATTTTCTTTGGGTCTTTATGTCTGCCAGTTTCTGCTTATGAAGTTAGCAGTCCATATCCACCAAGGAGATTGCTCTTCTTCCCTGCTTGTCCTCAATGGATTAAGATTTAACATGCTAAAGCACTTGATCTCCCCAGTAACAATGATGTGGAAAAGGTAGAACTTGAGTGCACAGGCAGAGAAAGCAGAGTGTAACTCACAGGAGAGCGTGAGGAGATCAGCCCAGAGAAAGAAGCCAAAGTTTCCCATGCCTGTCACACATAGTTCCGTATCCTCATTCCAATCATGCTTCTCTTTACCTGACAGCCCCTCAGAGCTCTTTGAAGCGCTGTGAGCTCTCAAATAAATATGTATTTCATTTTGTGTGCTTATCTTGAAACTTCATTTTGATTACCCAGTAGACATTAACAATATCTTCCCAGCTGTTACTTTCCATTATGTCTTGAAACTGAGATTTTGGCTCTCTTTTAAGATGCATCTTTGACCTAAAGGTGATGGGGGTGCTCTATCAGTTGTGACAATAGGCAGGAGTAACTCTGTTCACATGGGAAATGTCATGTGACATTTATTACCTTATTCAAAATCACCTCTGTGATTTCTCTACATGAACACACATGGTGTTTAAGATTATCTTGAATTACAGCTTTAAAATGTTTGAGATAAATCATGTAACCTTGATGAGAATCCCCCTAGACACAATTTCGACTCCATAAATAAAATTATTGTCGGCTAATTCATTTCCAGATCTCAAACAATAGTTTATTTAGTTCAGCAAATTTCACAAGCTTTCTATCAACAATTAAATACATGCAAGTACAGAAAAAACTACATGGTAACACCATCGTGTGTGTAACTAGCAAGGTGATATCCTTTCTGAATTCATTTGCTATCATAAAACTTTCTTCTTCTCAGACATCAAAAACAATTTTAGATTTGAGTTCATCCTGTCTTTTAAACCATTCTTGTCTTATGAAACTCTGAGAATTATTTGAATCAAACTAAGACTTCTTATCCCCTAACAAAAGTGTGTTTCTAGAACACAGAAGTCTGCCCGAAAACACCACCACCCCTCCCCCATTTCGTAGACAATAGAAATTTATCCTGTGAGTCCCTGCAGAAACTTGAGAGAAAATCAATGGTGACTTTGACAAGAACAATGCCACTTCCTCTGGAATAGGTCACCTAGCTTCTCCTCACCTGTTCCCCCAGGACAGTTTATAAAATCAGGGCAATCACCCTTGAGCTTACTTCATATTCTCATTACCATCTACACATGTTAAAACCCAAACCCACGAAGAGACTATTTCTCAATGGCAGTTTCATGAGTAAGAATCATTCCATTCATCTGATACATACAGCAGCTACCCTTGTATCTATTCTCTACTTTGTCTTGGCCTCTAAATTTGAATCAAAAAATGGAGATCCCTCATGCCAGATTATTGCCTGAGACTGTCAACTTTTAAACCTAATTAATGGTGCACATGCTGTATGTATGTGTGTGTACGTGTGCATGTGTGCGTGTGCGCGCGCATGACCATGACCATCTTGGGAGCATGAAACCCTTATATTGTTGGATTATATATTCACTTGTTTCCGCATCTGCTAGAAGGATGAAATTGAAAGGCCAATCTCCACAGTCCTCTTCTAAGAAATTTCCACGTTCCAAAGAAACAAATAAACTAGGCTATGCTTTATATCTCAATCTGCTAAGGAACTGCTAAGGCAGATAGAAATTATACGCACTTAATATAGCTGGTACAGATGACCTGTTATATGTTTCTAAAATAAACAATAGCAACTTCTCAGGCAGATGCTGACAGTATGATAGGCCCTGCATTAGTAGTTCCTCCTGATATGGCTCCACAGTTGGCATGACCCTCCATGTAAGCTAATTGGCTTTATGTGGTGGGGATGAAGACTCTGAAGATTTCTGACTGCTATATTCAGCATTCTCACAACAGTGACAGCGATGCCTTCCCTCCCTTTACACTCCAAAAAGAAAACTGTCTCCAAATTGTCGAGAAAGGCAACGCAAAGCAGACAAAGGCCTTTCTCTATCTAAGAGAGATGTTTTTAAAACACAGGGAGAAATCTTACAGGTTTTCCTTAGTTAATGGACCAACGGCATTCTTGTATCCTGATTTGACAACTAACTAGCTTTGAATCTTTGTGCCCTTAAGCACGATGCTTAAGTCTCTGAACTGCAAACTGAAAGCGGTCACTGTGATATCAATGATGCTTTTCAAACCTCAGAATAAACCCAAATGCTTGCCTGGTTAGTCCTCTGAGGCAAAGCGCTTTTTGTTGACATTATAACTATCCACTTCATTTCAAGAAATGTAGGTTGAAAACACCTGCAGAAGTGACCTTGTGGTGCCCAGCTTCAGTCAATATATCTGTAACCCAACCTCCACACTGAAAACTTGTGGAACATTGTGGAAGAAGGGTGGAAATATTTTAAGAGTCAGAGGACCAGGATGCCTACTGGGAGATAATATCTTCTAGACCAGAAATCTCAACAATGTGGTTGCCTAATCAAGGCCTGTAGAATGATACCAATTAGCATCTAATGTAGACAGGGAAATGTCACAACTTCCCATTTTTAGATGAGGAACTACAGGCAATCAGTAAGGGCTAAGAAAGGGAATACAGTTTACTGTAGGGAAGAGCCTTGTAATTCATTACCCAACCCCAAGTGCTCAGCTCTAAACCCGTGCACATATGAATAGCACTAAAATGGACTCAATAGGCTGTATATTCATACATGTATGTGTATACATATGTAAAAATACTAAAGAAGTATTTTGAATTTGAGAGGGAGAGGGATGGGAGGAATTGGAAAATGAAAGGGAGATAGAAATGATGTAAATGCAGTACTCATTTAGGAAATTCTCAAAAACTTAAAAATTGCATTAGAAATTCTAACAGTATAGAACCCTGTATGTATTGGGACCATGATATATTCATTGGAAAGCATGAATATATCATGGCTGTGATACTATGGTTGTCTTTCAAACTTTCAAAACATAGAAGCTGGAATGAATGGATTTGCAGCTTAAATCTATAGCTCTTAAAGATCTTTGAAGGTTTTATTGACTTTAAAAGGAGAAGAAAGAGGAAGCAATATTTGAGATCCGGGATAAAAGCTTAGAGCATCAGAAGTGGGTAAGCAGAGGTCAGGATTAGCTTCTGCGGGTGTATTGATGTCTGTGATTGTTCACCACAGAGGCAAAGCTGCCTCCCTAAGAACCCACATCATGTACTTAATCCTCAGCAGAAGCTTCCTTTCTGACAGCAGGTTTTCGTAGTGGGCTCACTCAAGCTTGCTCCCTCATCTCTGGCATTTCCAACAGCAATGCAAAATGTACATTGGCTGCATCTGAGCAAGCCTGTGCCACTGTGGCCACAGTTCGTAAGTAATAGTGACCACAGAGAGCCCAGGTTCTTATACAGATAGGACTGTATCACGGTGGCGTGGTCACAAAAACTTTGGTAACTCTTAAAGGTGTGTAAATGAACAATCACACAGAAACAAAAATCTCAAAGTTAAATAAGCCGTGACTCGAAGGTGCTCTTGGAAACTCTCTCGTGCTACAGCATGCTTGCCTCTGTTGCAGCCTTGATTTTGACCACAGCATGCATACTGGGAATTTGACATCACACCTGGTGATTCAGAATCAGAACATTATCTGAAACACCCTGACTAATAATATTCAAGACTCTGGTATGTTATGGATTGCAGGGTCTTCATTGTGCAAAGTTGCCCACTCTTACTGAAACATAACAGCTCAGTTTCTAAAACGATGTTAAAGATTTTTCTTATCACTTCTGAGCATGTTGAGTATCAAATTATTCTATCACTGGATGGCATTGATGAACATATGTTTTTTTTTTTTAAAAAAAAAATTCTTGTCCGGGGCTCAGTGTATAAGAACACGTGTTGTGCTCTCAGAGGACCTTGGGTTCAGACCCCAGTGTCCACACTTTGGTCAGCAAATATCTACAACTCCAGTTCTAGGGAATCTGAAATCTGGTCTCCTCAGGCAACCAGGGATGCACATGGGAAACACACCTACATAATACATACATACATACAGGCAAAACATGCAACATGCATACACATAAAAAAATATTTAAAATTGTTAGCTACTTTCTGACAGTCAATTAAATCACTTTGCACATAAGCCTGAGGATGAGATTAATCCCCAGATCCCAGAGTGCGAGGAGAACACCAACGCCTGGCAGCTTGCCTCTGCACTCCGTGAGTATGCTGTGGCATACATGTACTTGCACATACATGCAGCACACGCAATAATAATTAGCAATAATAACTATACATAAAACCAATAGGGTCTTACTATGTAGCTCCAGCTGACTTGGAACTCAGCAGTTTGGCCTCTAACTCATAGGTATCTACCCTTCTCTGCCTCACAAATGCTAGAATTAAAGGTTTGTACCACCAAACTCAGCCCTGTTCGATGATTTTCTGTTTTGGAGTAGAACAAAGTTATCAATGAGATCTGTAATGGACTCAAACATATTTCTGTCATTTTGTGCAACATATTTATGTGAAATATGCTCACATATTCACTAAAAATGTTTTTAAAAAGTTTTATATCTTACAGCAATATTCATCCAGGTTTTAATTTTTTATGTAAAAATAAACAAACACATTCATTACTATGCAAATGTGTTTGCATCTTTAATAAATAGAGAAATTGGATTTATATTAAACAGTTTCCTTATAATACATTTTTTTTAGATTTATTATCAGGAAATCTTGGTTCTGGACATCTATTATGTCGAGCCGTGTTCCTAGGGGTTTGGAAACATTTCTCAGATGAAAGAATCATGAGGGGAGAAAGACTAAGAGGCTCCACCAGACAGATGGAGGAAACTCTCTTCTGGTCTGCATTCAGTGGACTGTCTCTCATGGTCTCCTTACCACACTGGGAGGTAGATGTCACTGTCATTCCTGCCGGCTAACCAAGGCGGAAAACAGTGGCAGTTGGTAACACTACTCAGAAGTGATGCTCAGAAGCAGCAGGCCCTGGCAGCATGGCTCCCGGGCACTTAACAGGACACACGGAGCTCAGCAAGAGCTAAAGACCACAGCTAATTCAAACCAGCAGACTTCTAAATTCTACCGTGTAATAATAGTAAATCAATTTGATAGAGGAGATGACGGAGGATGAACACATTAAATAAACGATCCCTCATCTCAGAGTTCTCTCCAGATGAAGGCCAGATGAAGCCCAAGAATGATTAATTTTTGTTTTGTTTTTGTTTTGTTTCTAAACAAGAAACCCTCTTGTTCTCTGTCCCTGTGGTTTCAAAGAGTGTGATAATGAGTCTACATTTCAAACTGCTTCAGAAACTGCATTTCACCACAAAGGACAGATCGGCTTACTTTTATAAAGAGTTTTGAAAACTGAGCACTTGAACACTACCATCAGACATGTCTTTAAAGAATAAATGTGGGTATTAAAATTATTCACACAATGCTTAATTGAACTTATTGAACTTGGCTAAGAATATCAAGGTAAGAAACAGTTTGGAAGAGACATTCTGAAATACTTATTTGCAAAAGCTACTAATTAACAAGAAAAATTTTAATTTACTCGAATCTAGTAAAAATACAGCTAGAGCAACATAAAAATCCATGAAGAATTAGCAGAGTGCTTGCTTGTAAATAACTTTTAGGTGTAGAACAGGCTGGTAAAATAACCTCAATTAGAGATCACTACTGGTTAATGAAATTTTCTTTCAGAGATTCGTAACTGATAAACCAATGTTACCATAACACTGTATGAAGTAAGAGGAAATGCAAAGAAAACACATTTTAGTGTGCTGGATATCACGCAGTGCTCACTATGACACAAGAGTTTTGCATCTCTGATAGGGCTCAGGAGAGAAGACCTACCCTTCCTAACACAGTCAACACATAATGTATCTGATATAGTATTGCCCAACAAGATAGTAGATCTTCCCTAATCATCTATGAGATATAAAAGGATCACTTGGCTTAATTTGGGGGTACATTGTAGCAGTACTAGACCATGGTCAAACTTCTTTCCAAAACATTATAAATCGATTTTCTATAAAAGAGAGGTTTATACAGCTGTATCAATATCAATTAACAGTAAGCACTGAGAATACATTTATGTATGCCTGGTTTGATTTAGAAGTCAATCTAGTCCGGACTTTAATCAGCAAATATTGCTGAAAAACAAACAGTTAAGAATATCATATTTAGAAAACATTGTGTTTTCCCTAAATAAACATATGGATAAGTAGGAAGCACTCGTTTCTGTTTATAGCCTGATCACTGTTCATGACTGAAAGCCATAAATTTAACCCTTGACATTTATATTTAGTTTCAAACACTAAAGTATTCAGATAGCGTACGGGACCTTCCGATCTATTCCTAAATCCATGCAGAAAAACCAAGTTTCTTCCTGGTGGATTTAGAAGCCACCCAGGTCACAGAGATTCTGAGAAGGGAGTCAGAAGGCACTCAAGTGAGGGTAGAAGGACATGACATGCTATCCATGACATTGAAAAGGGTCAGATTGTCTGAGGAGCAATCTGATAATGGTGTCTGCTTGACTCTGGTCCCCGAGTCATGGCCATTCTTTGGGCTCTGAGAAGACAGGTGCTACATAGTAACACACCCCAACTCCATTCCTTTGATGACCATGCAAGTAAGAATCCAGAAAGCCTAGTCAAGTCTCCTTTGCCTCTTCAGAAAAAGTCAAAACACACAAGAAGCCTAATTCAAATATTTTAATATTTTTGCAAAGTTTACACAGAATCCATCACTGTGATATATTTGTGGGCATCATGGAAATGTTCAGTTCCTCAGCTCATGAGAGTCCACCAATAAGGGGCAGTAAGCAGAGACCAAAGGACTACCTGCAAACTCTTTTTCTGTCGCTGATCCAAGCCTCTGAGTGCACAGCTATAGATATTCAGTGTTAATAGGAGAGAACCAAGGTCTTTCTTCTCAGCAATCTACTATGACCCTTACATGAAGCCAACCTATGACTTTTACTAGCACTTCCCAAGACACACTGATATAGAACAAGCAACTTACAAGTAATCCACTAAATCGCTTTATAATGCCTAACCCCAAATTGAAGGCCATTGTGGAAGACTACAAACTCTGATGCTGCTAAAGATGTAGAGGGGGAAAAGAGTGCTTGGATGATGCTGATAGAAATCCAAACTGCCCAGTCACTATAGGCATCCATACGGATGCTCTTCAAAATATTAAAATAGAACATTTGTGCAGTCTAAGTATAACACTTCAGGTTATGCTAAAAAAGGGACTAAGACAGCATAACACTGGGCCATTTGTACATCCTTGTTTGCTGAAGTATTTTTCACATAACAAATTATAAAATCATATATATAAAGACTAGATGGTCACCAATAGAATATTGAAAAAAGTGGTGTGTGTGTGTGTGTGTGTGTGTGTGGTCTGTGGAGAGAGTGAGGTGAGGAGGAGGAAGATATATTCAGTTATGAAGAATGAAATTATACTATTTATTGGAAAATGGATGCAACTGGGAATAATACTAATCAAAATAAGCCAGATAAAGAATATTTCTTCTTTGTGGGTTCCAGAATTTGTTATTAAGATACAAAACAACATACATGTATATAATTTACATAAACATATATGAAATCAGAAGGGAGAGTAGGGGAAGGGAGAAGACAGTGGTGGCAGTGTGAGAGGGATGAGGAAGGATGACTAAGGAGAGGGAACGGGGGAGGAAGAACATGACCAATATATATGACACACATTACATAAATAGTACTTGTTAAAACTCAATATTACTTTAATGACTACACACTTATAAAAAGAGCTATTAAACCATTGCATGTAGATTACAGAAAGAAGATAAGAAACAATCAACAATAGCCAACACGATTGCTGGTTTTTAACTGAGGATAAATGATCTAAAAAAGGACCAGTTTAGAGACAAGTTCATGATCATGAGAAGTAAGTCTGATAATCTATTACACAGAACAAGATATTCTGACACATTTTATAGAGTTCACCAGAAATCTACTCTCGAAATTGACCTGATTATCAGCTCACAGACATTCCCTGATTATATCAATTATCACATCGAGTAACTAAGTAACAAAATAAATGTGTATTTTATTTTTTCCAAATACTTACAAAATATTGTTATATTTAGAGAAAGAGCTTAGAATAATATACTGATTAGAATATAAACTCCTTGAAAAAAATTTATGAATAATTGAACAATTCTTTTTTGTGTGTCTATAAATCTTAAGAAGAAATAAATCTCTCAATATGAAAAATTACCCTAGAAAACATTTCAAAAACTCCGATACTCTGCCTATAAACTGATGAAACAGATATTTTGATCAGTTGTTTAAACAAAGACAGTTGGATTAGAGATATATATTTGTCGTTTACCTGTGCTCCGTTAATATCCGTGACATTATCTCAGAAACTGGAAATATAAAATTCATCCAAGAAGAAAATGAACAGAGGGGGTTGTTTTGAATTTTGTTTTATCTTTGAGGCACTTTTACCTATCAAAGAATTTTACTTCCCAGAATTAAACTCCTCTGAGCAACCTGCATGTGACTTATATGGATTTTCCCACTATAGATCCACATACCATTACTCTTCATCTTGATGATTTCTTTATTCCAAATCATAAAAGTTTTCATTTGCTTAAGTTATAGACATTTTTAAAGACTTGGCAATATCTTGCTATGATTTGTGCGAGGTTTGAAAGACCTGACAAACTCGTAGTAATTAAATGGTTGGCCTTCAAGGTGGCGCTGTTGAAGACGGTGACACTTTGAGAATTGGGTCCTGGGAAAGTCCAGAAGAATGCTCTAGAAGGCAACTTAGCTGGAGATCTTTTGTAGGTGATTATAGACGATCAAGTTAAGCCCTTCCCAGCTCCCTGTGCCTCTTTCCTGTCACCTCCCATGTTTCTGTTGTTATTCATTTTGCCATTCTCAGCAGAAATGAGACAATACAAGTGCTACACCCTCGATTTTCCAAAACTGGAGACAAATCAACCCTCTCTCCTTATAGGGTTAGCTTCTTTGATTATTTTTGGTATAGCTCAAAGATGCATGTAATTTGGTTAGTTTTCCTCTTTCTGTGTCATCAACTTTACTGGCCTCTGTAAAACACTCCATCCTGTTTACATCTGAATTTATGAAAACCAATAATTTATACTGAGTGTTCTAAGCTGCCTGAAGGCACAAACCTTATCTTTAGGCTGGGTCAGTAAATGCTGGTGAAGCATCAATGTGTTATAGATGGGTGAGGAATTTCAGATGACTGCGTTTAGCTCTCCCACTTTAACTTAAAGATGGATTATTTTGTCAGAGTCCATATTCTCGTCTTCCATTTGGTAGTACAGTCATGCTTCTACAAGAATGAACCCCAAATTATCCAATAATCTTGAAAATTCAGATTCAGAGAAAAATTGTAAATGACTTTGTAGCTGAGGAATTTAACAAATGGAACAAGGCCTCCTATGATCCTTTCTCTCTTTCAAACCCAAAAGGAAGAGGAGACAGTGGAAAATACAGCCATTATAGTCTAACAGGTGAGTAGAAATGATATAAAATACTAAAGGCAGGCAATAGGTGCTAGACTGTTGTTTCCTGGTTCTGAGAAGAATTTTATTCTTTCATTCCAGGCATTAAGACTATAGCAAACTGAAATTGATTCTTCTTGAACAAAATAATAAGTAGCTTTCCCACTACAAAGTCTTTAAATTCATTTTTCAATTTCACATATATTAATGTTCTTATGAAATAGTCTCAGCTTTGGAGTGTATTGATGTTTAATTTACCTTAGAAACGTTAAGTATAAATATTTAAACAGCAAGGGAAAGCAAGGAAACAGAATTTGGAAGCATGGTATTTCAGGCTTAGTTTTACCATATAGGAGAAAATGAAACTTTTATTCCTACAGAATTTCATGGTAGTTTACCATAAAATAAACTTTAGAGTTTGCCAACACTGTAAAAATTCCGTATAAATATAAGTCATGGTATTCAGCCTCTTGCTAGGTCTCTTGATAACAATATATTAGGGTATTCAATTGATTTAAACTCGGATTTGAAATATCAGTCTATGCTGGCAACGTATTTAAATAATCTAACAACTAAGACAAAGTTCAGTCACATTTCTTTGTTAGCCACCAGTCACAGGAGCTTGTACTCTATCACATGTGTAACTATCACTTCTTCATCAGATAAGGTTTTCAACAACTTTCTGGGGTGTATAAGGGGGACAATTAATAATAGATTCCCATTCAGTTTCCCATGTAAGAGTACAATTATCCCATTCATCTGTACCATATCCAACATTCCCAGCTCACTGTGAGAGGCTGATTTAACCACCTATGATGAAGGACCCACCCTGGACTACATGAGCTTTCCTTTCCTGGATTACTATCTCCTGGCCATTTACTGCCAAGTGGATTTCAATTAACTCACTGGAAGGGGGAAGCATCAGTTTGACAGAGGAAAGATCAATTAGTCAAGAATCTTAAGTAACTGTTAAGTACTAATCTGTATGCTAAGCAATGCTAAAGGAATTAAGAAAAAATACATAATACCCCTGACCTTCCTCCAAGAGCCTATAGCCTAGCAAAGAACAAGTGTAGTGCCTAAAATAAATTAAATCTAGAGACGAGGATACACAAAGAAAAGTTAGGAGATTCAGGGAGTGTAATAGTCAAAGTATTTGACAATTCCCAGCTCAGCAAGACTTCCTCTAATCCTCCTCCAGGCTTTCACTATTCTGAATTATGCAGCACCCTAAGATGTTTGTCTTAGAGGGCATCTGGGTTTTCCTTCCCACTTACTGATATTATTTCTCATATCTAAAAATCTGAGCCCCTTAGATTCAAAGAGACTTGTGTTTGTTTAATTCTGACAAAGGCTTTATCATTTAATATTTTTCTTTCTAAGTTTCAACTCATAAATTTTGAAAAATAAACACTACATCAATGTTCGAGTAAATCATAGAAGAAAGAAGAATGCCTTGGCTGCTATCTGCCGACAATGCCTCTTAACTGACATTAAAAACTAATGAGCAATATCATCCAATCTGACATCAGCCAGAATGGATTCAGATGCGGGGAAAACATATTGGACTCATTCTAAAACGTGGGAAAGGAATCTCATTCCACGAAGAGAAAATGCCTATCACACTTTATAAATCCTTTCCTCCAGCCTCAAAGGAAGTGTGAGTCAAATTTGATTTATAATGTAGGTGTGTGCATGTAACTCCCCAGGGAAATGTTTGTGTTGAAGACAATAGCATTGCTCCTCAGAACACCCTCGGCACAGTACCAACATAACCGCACAGTTACAAAACTTCAGGGCATTGTTTCAATCAGATACTGAACAATCTAGAATGCCAAGAGATGTTCCCCAAAATAAGCGGAATCAAGCTAAAGAGCCTAGCTCCTCACAATCTATTCACTTCATGGTTTTATTGTATTAGTCCATGCTAGCGTGTGTAAGTAAATGTCTACATGTAGGCATACATGCGTGTTCATAAGCTTTTAATTGCCATAAAATTCCACTTATAATAATCTGGCAAAGACAGATAGATGGTTTAAATCGTGGTTCTATTTTAAGTAATAGTGCCAAATTCAAAAATATAAACATACTTTACTTTGTGTTACCACATGTACCTGACAGATTCCAGAAGAGCATCACAATTTCAGTGGACATTTTTCGTGAACACAAAGACAATATTTCACTGTGATCATCATGGCTTTGTTATTCTATTCTTTGGGTGAGCTAATGTGAGTATGGCTGGAACTCCTTTGCACGAAAAAGGAAAAGAGAGTTCTGTGCAAATACACAGCTACTTAAGGGGATTTATCTGGCAGGGTGCCTGTAATCTGACCTCAGGATGCACTAAAATGTTCCCAGAGAGTTAGTTCCCCGGGGTGATGTTAATCTCATGGGGTAAGGTCAACTGAAGATAGGTAACATTTGGGGGACATGAAGCAAATTTTTAGCCGAAAGATATAGTTCTGACTTGGAAAACAGAACTGATATGAATGAAGGTATTGAGACCAACTTCTTTTTAAAACAGGACTTCATAAAAATGGATGAACTGGTCAATTTTCTACCTACCTTATGAATGCTTTCTCTGATAACTTCCACATAGATATGTGTCTGTGTGCACTGTTCCTCCCTGCCTCCTTCATTCAAGGGTGATTGCAGTTAGAACACTAGTGAACATGTAAGAACAAAGTCCTATACCCAAAGGTGCCCTGTTGTATTTGGAGGAGCAAAATGCCAAGGCAGCTCCTGTACTAATGTGAAATGCACACATGGTAAATGTCTAACCTATTTTTCATAAAGTATGATAGAGGAAAAAACCGTGTTGGCTAAATGGAAGTGTGAGTTAAAATGTGTGCCACGCTTATTTATCTAGAAATCACCCAGATGCACAGAACGGGAGCACTCCGGCCCGGATTCTCTCCTAGTCTTCAAAGACCACGGGCATGTCAGTAGCATTTTCTGCTGGGAGGACAATGTGTGTCAGAAGATTTGGACTGTGGTTTCTGCTCACCTTTTAGACTGTCATTACTCCTCTCAAGGAGAATTTCATCTCTATGGGGATCGAGCATGTGAGAGCTTTCAGGTTCACCATCCGGGTCTCTGTCTCCAGTGGCTTAAAGGGAAGAATTCATGACTATATGGGCTGGTTGCTAACTCTTCCAGCAGCTGGGCCTTAGAGCTGACCTAGAAAACCATGGTGGGCGTGGGCGCTCTCAGAGAGTCTCTGCACAGCCAGCAAAGGTAGGAGAGCGGGGAACAAGTCTATGTAGAACATTGTAGTTTGTTCATAATATCTAGATTTAGCCTTGAACTTGTGTTCAGGAAAGCCTCTGACAGCATGGTTCCTTACCTGAGTAGGACATAAAAGTCCCAGAATTCAAACTTCTGTCCCTTGAGACACATCATTGTTTATTAATGATAACTGCCTTTGTCTTTGGGTTATAACTTTAAAGGGGGATGCACAGAAATAAAGCATAAAACTATCCAGATACAAAACATATCAGTAGGCAAGAAATGCATATGTTTGTTATTCAAGAATGATAAAAGGTAGCTCTGCCACACGCCGTTCTCACACGTGCTCTACTTTAATGGTGTAGATGGGGGGAAAATCATCACTTTATGGAGAGAAAAGCATTTCAAGTTGTATTAGAGTTTTCAAGAGGAACAGGGCCAATAGAATAAAGATAAAGGAACAGAATTTTTAGATTATCTTATTTGATAGAGACAGAGTGATCCAACAATAATTATCTCACACCATTGAGCCCAAGAGCCTGAGACTGGGCACCTCAGCTATCCTAATATGACACTGGGGGCATGTAGGATTTCTGGAGAGCTGCTAGAATTCAGACCACAAAAAAGCCCCCCCCCAAAAAAATTGGTTTCATATCAGGGAGGGAATCAACAGCTACAACAACATCAAGATAAAGACCCAAATGACAGTGAACGACAAGCCAGTGTTAAGGCAAGAAACTTTCTGTCTTCCACATCCTTTTACCTGGGCTGCTACTAGAAGGAACTGTGCGTGGTTAGGTGGATCTTCTCACATTAAACAAAGCAGTCAGGAAACCCTCTCAGAAATGCCCACTGGCCAATCTGATATGGACAGTCCCTCACTGGGACACCCTTCCCAGTTGATTCAAGACTGTGTCAACTTACCACCACACAAGTACAGAGGAGTGCTGGAAGGAAGGGACAGCCAGTTCATCAGATGCTGTATGAGATAGTCCTCCGATCTTCAGATATTCGGGTCTTCAGATACTAACCAAGCTTGTCCATATCTGTGGGGCTGTAATTATGAAATAAAGAAGTGGCTGAAAACGAAGCCAGTCTGGAGATGACAAAACCAAAAACAGAACAACGAGGGAGGGAGATAAGGGTACAGTGGATACAACACCATACACTTGCTTCAAAGAACAAATGTGGCTCACCTCAGTTATGTATCTACTCAAAGGGTCACCTGTTGAATAAGGCACCTCCTGATAACCTTTTATGAAGAAGTCACCACCTATTACCATTTTCCTGAAATTCTACACAGCGCTTCTCCCCTCCTCAGAAATTGGGTGGTCGAATTAGAGAATGTCAAAGCATAGTGCCTTTCCTAGTCTCACTTTTAAAATGTTGGATAACTAACGCTTAAGGAAAGGAAGCTAATTAATTTCAAAATGTCAATTTTATTGCTGATGAAGCCAACTAAAAGGCATTGCTTTATAACTTCTACTCAAAAGCATCGTTAATGGGTCCTACTCCCCCTCTCACCTCCACACCTGATCACTGGGGTCATAGCCTCCCTGTCCCCCAACTCAAAGACCTGTTAGAACTATCCAAGATGTCACTTCACCAAGTTCTGCCATAGTAAAGAAAAACTAACTTCCAAAGCAGAGATTTAAGTCTGTCCTCAGAAGGTGAAGCCAGGATGAGTATGTTTTGACCTCCCGAATCATTACATGTGATTATTTATTTAAAATATAAGCTTTATTACAAGGGATTAATCCCAGTGTGTATTTAGTAGAAGCAGCCATTTAATAGGATTTCGATGTTAATTGAATTAACAAATTAGAGTCCTTTAAGTGAATTCTAGCCAAAAAGCAATGAAATCCTCAGATGACATTAGGAACTTGAGAATGGAGATTTGTAAGTCAAGAAGCCCACCAGAGGACATCTGACCTGAGGGAAGACTGGCTTCTTAGCTGCAAGGAGCATGTCATCACATGCAGCGTGGAGGTATTGTTCTTCAGGGCCTGCTCAGCTGCGGAGAGCAAGAACCACTGCATCTGCTGGGTGGGCTGCATCTACTGGGTGGACTGCATCTGCTGGGTGGGCTGCATTTGCTGGGTGGGCTGCATCTGCTGGATGGCAAAGTGGGACTCTGAGACTCTGGCAATGATGAGAAGGCTCGGGACTGCTCAATTAGATAGTTTCTGGGCATCGGACTGCCTGAGACTTTGCCTATTTGCCCACGGTGGAGCAATCCTCTTTTCCCTTCCTTCTTATTTTCTTACTTTTGTAGTTTTGTTAATTAATGGACTGGTTTTTGTTTAAACCTCTCTGCATCTGCTTCCAGAGAACATAGGATGTGGAAGGAGGGGTGTCCAGTAAAAGATGTGATAACTGGCTTTGGAGTTAGAGGAGGGGCGTCTTGGTGGGAAGATATCAATTTGTAAATAACCACCATTGACACGGGAAGTAACTAACTAAAAAAAAATCATAACCTCGAGTTTTCAAAACATTACTGAGGATAAAAACATCAGTAAAAGGTGTGTAGGGGGAATCTGAACCAACTTTGACATTTAGGGGATGCAAGGAGAATCCACAATGTAACAGTGCATCCCAGGATGAAACCCTACATGCCATACACATTCTTACAGGGAGCAGTGAGAACAGGAGGTCACCTTCAATGACAAAATATGAAATCACGTGTATGAGATGTGGAGACAATGAGGGCTAACCAGCACACTCAAGTAGTTTGGGAAGGTGAGGGCGGAGAGGGGTGGAAGAGAATACAAACAGCAAAAGGCAGATGCGATGCTCAGGGAGCAGGGATGGCTGCAGAGGTTAAAGCAGCACCCGGAGAGTAGTAGCCAAGAAAGAGCAGAACTAAATGCAGCAGGGAGAATTCAGATGACACCGTAAGTGTGCAGAGAAGACACACGTGGCTACAATCCCAAACCCCCTGAGAACAAGCATTCCATCTCTGGGGCCATGCCTAGGAAAAAAAGGAAATGCCCCACAACTACAGAAGCAGGGAATCAGGAAACCATGAAGTCATGCACACCTTCAGGGGGCCACTTCTACTGGGGAACTCCTAGGTGTAACACACAAATCATATCTCACTGGGCTCACAAAGCACACAGAAAGGCAATGATGCATCTGCCACCCACACCACAGAGTAGCCATCTAAACTCTTCTTTCCAATTTCCTATTCTTTTTTCCACTTTTGAAACACGATCTGTTTATAGAATTTGTATTTTACACAGATTATTTATATTAATTTTATTATTGGTGCAACTAAATGCCAGGCAGAAACATCTTCTTTTATATTTTTAATTTTTCTTTGAGACTTTTATATATGTATACAATACATTTCAATCCCATTCACCTTCACTCTCCTTCTCTGACTCCTCCTGGATTACTCCCCCAACATCTCTCCCACAACTTCAGGTATTGTGTGTGTGTGTGTGTGTGTGTGTGTGTGTGTGTGTATGTGTATCTCACTGAGTCTACCTAGTAGAACCCATACACAAATACATGTGGGGTCACCCACTGGAGCATGGTCAACCTACCAGGAACCACACTCCTCTAAAGAAAACTGATTCTCTTTCGCTCAGCAGCCATCAACTGTTAGGGGCTCCTCGGCCATGGATAGGGGCTTCTGTGCCCCTCCTGATCCATGCTGGAATGCTGACTGGTTTACACTTCAGCTCTTCTGCGGGCATCTAGAGCTTCTCTGAGTTCATGAGTGAATTAACCCGGTCTGTTGTTTTCAGAAGAGGGTTTTGTCACAGTTGTCCCCAAGTCCTGGCTCTAATAATCTTCCCTCCCCCTCCTCTGTGAAGTTTCCTGAGCCTTAGGGGTAGATGATATTATATCATTGCCCTGTTTATGGCTGAGCAGTTCCCAGAAGTTTGTTCTCTGTATTTTTGTAAGTTGTGAGTCCCAGAAGTTACCCAGTTTCACTGCACTAAGAAGCTTCTCTGGTGAAGACTAAAAGCTATCCTAGTCTATGGGCATTTAGATGTGTGATTAAAAAGCATTTTGTTATATTTTGGTCTAGCAAATAAAAGCAATGGGTTTATGCCCAGTGCGTATGGAATAGCGAGTCATGGATTCTTGACCAGATACAGTATCAGACATGAGTTTTTTTCTCCCTGTGAAAGACACCTGAAATGTAATCAGAAAGTTGTTTAAATACCCGTAAAACATTCAAGCCACTATTACACACGTTAGAGCACATCTTGCAAGGCTCATCATTATTGCCAGTCATTGGGTCACATCTGGGTAAGACTACAGATGACTTTTTTCCACCAGCAGCTTGGATAGCACCTTCCAGGACTATGAGATTGCCCCAGCAGAGAGAAAGTGTTCTTCTGGTCTGTAACATGAGGGCCAGTTTGTTGGGGTAACTGTTCCCGCCCAGTACCCCATAGCTGGCAAGTCCCAGAGAAAATCAATCACACGGAGATCTCTATAAGTTATAAAGCTGATTGGCCCATTTGGTCAGGCTACTTATTAGCTCTTATAACATATGTTACCCCATTATCCTTATCTACGTTAGCCACACAGCTCAGTACCTTTCTCAGCTGGGCAGTTTACATCCTGCCTCTTCGGTGGTCTGCGCAGAAATGCGGAGGGAGCTTCCTGCTTGCCAGAATACTCCCAGTCTCTTTGCTCCACCTCTACTTCCTGTCTGGTTTTCCCGCCTATACTGCCTGCCTGGCCAATCAACGTTTTATTAAAATATGATTGACAGAATACAGACAATTCTCCCACACCACTGGTCAGTACCATCTTCTCTATTTCTATGACCAACATGTGTGCTGCCTTCAGAATTAGGGTCTTACTCTCAAGTTCTGCTGGGCAACTAAGACAAATAGCCTGAATTGTTTTGGGAGTCCTTGGGAACCTATGCCCACCATCTCAAGGAGAAGTATCCAACATCTGGCACTTAATTTTTTTGTGTGTATGGTAAAATATGACATATTTTCTTCATCCATTCTTTATGTGATGATTGTCTAAGTTGTTTCTAATTTCTGACTAATGTGAATAGCAACAATTCTCATGGTTGAGAAAGTATCTCTGTGGTAAAATGTAGAATCCATAGGGTATATGCATGAGAATAGTATTGCTGAATCTGAAAATGAATCAAATTCCAACTTCCTGAGGAGACTTAGCAGTGATTTCCACAGGAGACATAAAAGTTTTCACTCCCACCAACAATGGAGGAATGTTTCTCTTATCCCACATCTTCTTCAGCATGGGCTGTCATTTGCGGTATTGATTATAGTCATCCTGACAGGTATAAGATGAAGTCTCAACAGAGTTTGATTTCAATCTCCCTGATAACTAACAATATTGAACACTACTTTTAGTGTTTTTCCACCATGTAAATTTTCTCTCTTGAGAACTTGGTTTAGGTCTGCACCACATTTTTAATTGGGTTGTTTGTTTTCTTGATGCACTGTTTGTTTTTGCTTTTGTTTTGGGGGTTCTGTGGGGTTTTTGTTTGCTGTTATTTTTGCTTTTCATATGTTTCAGGTTTTATCTCTGTACTGGATATGCAATTGGTAAAATTATTTTCCCATTCTGTAGCCTATCACTTTTCCTGGATGGTGCTTCCCTTTGTCATACAGAAACTTTTCAGTTTTGTGGGGTCCCACTACTGCTCGTTGGTCTTAGTGTCAGGTTTATGACAGTTCTTTTAAGGAAGTCTTTTCTCGTACCATTGAAGTCAAGACTATTCCTACGATTTCTTTTCTATCAATTCAGTGTATCTGGTATTATGTTGAGGTCCTTAATCCATTTGAAGTTGAATTTTGTGAAGGATGATAAGTGTGTACCTATTTACATTCTTCGACATGTAAATATCCATTTTGACGAGCACAATTTGCTGAGGATGCTATCTTTTTTTTCCAGTGTGTGTCTCTGGTTTTTTTTAGATAAAAGAATATGTTGTCCATAGGTGTGTAGATTACTATGTGGGGAGTTCAATTCAATTTCATTAATCAATCTGCCTATTTTAAACTTTATATGTTTGTAGAATGTTTTTCTCTACCATTTGAGGCCAGCTAACCCACATGTTTAAAAGTCTTATTTCCTTCAACTATGCATAAAAGCATTAGTCAAATAATACAGTGTATGATCAAATGCCAGATGTAGTCAGTATAAAGTACATGGTTGAAATGAGAAGACTTTACTAAGTTGCTGGGGTGATTTGTTACTTTTGCAGTACTCACATTGCAAAAGAATATAAAACTATGTTTTTCATTTTAAAAAACAATTCTTTGACAATTGTCAATAAGAAATAATTGGGGTGATGCTATAAAGAGAAAGAAACTATTACTCATGGTTGAGGGAAAATATGCAGTCATTACAAAGAATACCCACAAACCTGAAGATAAAACGACCATAGGGCTGGGGGAATAGAACGATTACACAAAAGAGACACAACTCTCATTCACCATAGTTAAAGTAGTGAATCACCACTGTACGTGCCTGTCAACAGAAAAAATGTATGAAAACAATTTTAAATACAAACACAAACCGTGTTTAAGTCCTATAGAAGAATGTACTCCATTATTTGCAACAAAACGCAAATAGTAAATAAATCATACACAGCAAGACAAGTATCACTTGTTCTTGATAGATGGAAGCTAAAAACATCATATGGAATTGGTGGTTAAGAAAGATTAAAAATGGGTAAAAGTGAAGATAGATTTGACTGGTATGACATGCTGTATGTCAGTATGGAAGTATCAAAAATAACCTAATGAGACACATAAAAATATGTTAATAAAATTGGGATTCGTTCAGATTTCTTAAATATTTCGACATTTGCTTTCACGTGACTAAAAGCACTATTACGTTGGATAATCTCAAAAGTTTTCACCTGATTTTCGAGCTCTGTCATTATTCAATCAAATTCTAATCCAAGTAGAGTAGAAGACAATGTGAAGACTGAACTGAAGCTACCAATTAGGACTGTCTGGGAAGGCCAGTGTAACCCCATGATCACTGAATAGCAGTCCTACCAATATAGATGAACTGATCAAGAGTGCCTTACATCTGAATAGGAATTAATGGAGTATTAGTAGCTTGCAGAGGTAGGTCCGCAAATCAAGGAATTTAGAATCGTGTAGAGAATCGTGTAGAATCGTGTAGAATCGTGTAGAGCTGTTGGCTCCCTGGCCAACAGCTGGCAGAGAAAGGGGAACATCAGTCTCAGAAACACAGGAACTGAATACTTCCATTAACTTGAAGTAATTTGGAATTGGATTCATCCCTACAGCTTGCAGGCCAAAACCTTGACTGTAGTTTTATGACACCCTGCAGAGAAGCAGCTGAGCCATGCTGTGCCAGACATGACCCAGGGAAAGAGATACAGCAAATAGCTGGTGTGTTAAGCTGCTAAACTTGTGGAAAATCTGTTACAGTAATGACAGAAATACAGTACAGCCAATACTCCATTGAACCGTAGTTTTGTGCCTGGTTGAACCTTCCTGGTGCCATGTAGAAAGAGTTTCAATCCTGAAACTCTTGACATTCATAAAATCCTGAAATGGTTGTATTGTCTCTGTCTTCATAACATAAGGAGAATGTGACTTGCCCCTCTCATCACTGCCGCTGGCACTGTGGAAATCGCAATGTTCTATCAGTTGGAAATGTCATCGAGTCATAAACAAAAAGTTAAAATTCCGTTTATCCCCCACAGTTGGAATGTGCTGAATCATGGGTTTATCCCGCACATTTCATGTACTTCTGAAATCTAACTAAAATAATCCAACTCGAATCCCGCTAGAATGAAAAGTGGGCCTTGTAAAAGGGCAGAAATTGATGAGAGGAAAATGTTGTCATGAAACAAAACTTTCAATTCTCTGAGCACCTAAAGCACTGAATATTTTTTTAGGCTGTTGCAACAGAGGTGACACACCTCTCATGAACACATTGGCACAGAAATATTCCAGCGTGGCAAGGACAGGTGTGAGGCTCTCCGAACATGTGAGGTAGTTCAGTTGTTCTAAATTCATTCATGAACGCCTTATCTACTTCGGTGTTTTCAAATCTTCAGATCCTTGATTCTTAGTACAGGTGGCTACTATGTACAGTGATTTGTATAAAACTTTTTGATGAACCAGTGATCACTAGGAGTCGGGAGATTCTTATCTATCTCCAAAAGAGAAAGAATAAATGATGTTGGTCTCTGCTCTCATTCTGTCTTTCAAAGATAGGTATCTTGACTTCATTGGTAGCTTGACTTCATTGACAAAAAATTTACATGATACAATATGTGAATGTCATTGTCCTACACTTTGTATGTTTTTATGTTTTGTTCTAATATAATAGTTTTCCTGAGCTACCTTCTTTCTCTGGTTGAAAAGTTAACTCAGATTTTGAATTTACACTAGTCATCCTAACAATAGAGACTAGTGACAATGCTAAACTCAACTGAATGAGTTGACTTTCATTGTCTGTGACAAAGTCCATAACCAAAAGCAGCGTGGGAAGGACAGGGTACAAGAAAGGTTAAAGTTTGTATTTCATCATCCAGGAGAGTCAAGGTAGAAACAATAGACAGGAACCTAGAGGCAGGAACTAAATAAAGCAGAAGCTGAAGGGACAATGTTTAATGGCTTGCTTCCTTTGGCTTTCTTATACATCCCAGACCACTTGTCCAGGGGTGATATCTCCCAGAGTGGGCTGTCTCCTTCATCAGTCATTAATTCTCACTGGCTTGACTACAGGGAAATCTGATGGAGACATTTTCTCAAAGGAGTTGGTTTACTACTCCCAACTGACTTTAGCTTGTGTCAAGTTGTCAAAAAAAAAATTCTAAACAGCACACCTATCTTCTCTGGACTATTACAAACATATAGGAATCAGTTCATTCACAGCAAAGCCGAATAGAAATTTATTACAATAGTAGTTTCTAACAATCTTCAGAGGAGCTTCCAGCCAATGTTCAGAGCATCATCATAAGATGTGGTATCTCATTTCGATATGATGTGAATATTTTGAGGAAAAGGCAAAGCGGAAATGATGAGTCCAGACAATGGCAAGATAAAAATCTTTAGAGTACCTGACATCTAGAGAGTGTTTGAAGTAAGAACATTTGGCCGATACACTGGATCATGAGGTTAACTGTCAATTCTTGCCCTTTATCTAGCAAATAAAGAGGCAGGAACAGCATGAATAATGGATAAAAAGATGAACTGAAAGGTTCTGGAGAGATGGCTCATCTGTTAATTCTGTGTATTTCTCTTGTAGATGACTCAAGTTCTATTCCCAGCACCCAAATTGAGTGGCTTAAAGCCTCCTGCTACTGCAGCACCTGACACAGGATCTGATACCCTTTTCTGGACATCAAGGACACCTGCATTCATGCCTGCAGATACCCACACACAGACATACACACAAAATTTAAATTAATAACTACCACACATCGTTTTTCAAAGAACATATGGAATTGGACATATATTTCACTATTCTTAAAATTGTATATATAATAATAACCGCATCACTCAACCCTTCCGTGTGTCAGTCCCTTGTCTAATTAAATCAGACTTAACATCTCTTCCTTAGGAATATTAAGAGGATTAGATGAAATGTGGCACCGAACACTCACTATGTTTTGTGCACAATTCTTGTGAAGTGGTGTTTGCCCACACCGTCAATCATTCTTATAATGTCATCCTGTTTTGATAGAAAGAAAAGAACATCTAAAAAGTTGAGTCACTTCTTGAAGTATTTGGTTTAAATAATTTAGCTAGTGGAACCTACTCTTTTATGATCAAAATAAAATAAAATCAAATAAAGGATAAACCACCCAAGCTACCTGTACAGTTTAAACAACATAATATTCACACTCTTTGACGATTATTCCTTTCATTTTCCTTGGGGCTTCTTTTCCCAGGGACGCTTGCCAGTGTGGTGGTGATGTTGTACAAGTGTTTTCCCTTCTGACTCTTGCACACCCATCTTAGAATGCCGTCCTTATCCACGATGGAGGCTTTGGGTGCAGTGGACTATTTTGTTCTGTTTCTGGTTGCTCTTGGCTTTTGTGAGCTACCTCTAGGCAACTGACACATGGGGTAGGGAGGCAATGGGTTTTGTCATTGGCTCAGCACTGTGACTTCTTTTCCAGCATCGCTCACATCGCTGGTCAGGGAAGACATTCAAGTGAATGAGACACACAGTCTTCATTCTGAGCCCTTTGAGTCCCATGATCTTGAACTGCCCAAATAAAGCGCAGCAAAGTTGATGGCCTAAAGCTGGACGCTCGTTTTCTTCTCAAGCCTTTCTCCTCTGTTCCACCTTCTGTTTCTGTCCATGTGCCTATTTAGATGTAGAGAGAAAAATGTAGAGCTCAATAAAAATCAATAAAGAAAAGAAATCAACCTCAGTGTGCGAGTCTAAACCCTTATATCACTTTCCTCACCATGTCTGTTCAATGACTGTCCTTTGTCAAGACAAAATAAAAGGAGTTCTTAAGTACATCTCCTTTCTCTCAATGCAGCCACTGCCTTATAGTAAATGTCAGTCTTTGTTATTTTAATTTTTTAATGCTCTCCTGAACAACATCCAACTGGGTTTATTATTCTAATTTTCAGAGAGAGAGTCCTATCTTTCACATAATTATAGACTATAAGCTAGGAATTTAAAGTCTTTAGCAAGTGCTCAATGCTTCTAGTACAAAGCCTACAAGTTTTCAGTAAACTGTAGCTCAATGACCTACTCTAACTCTTCAAACTTCCTCTCCATCTCTAATGAATACGTAAATATCCTTTCTGCTAGCAGTCTGAACCATTTGATTAGGGCAAACATCATTGTAAAAGCATAACAAAGGAGTTCTCGTTCTTTCTCTCTCTCTCTTCCCTTACTATTTATTATGCATGGAAAAATTGCTGGATCACAAGAGTTCATACTGTAAATAAATCAATTAAATAAATAAATGAGTTTCTATGTAAATGAATTACTTAGCGACGTACAAAATTCTGTGGCAATTACAATAAAAAAAGGCATTGTTCCTCATACTTGTGTTTAGAGATTAGTAATGAACATTAATAAATAATTATCACTAAAAATGAAAGTAAGATGTTACAAATGAAAGACAAAGAGTCATAGTCATGGGCAGGAAATTATTTCTCACGTTAAAGAATTTAAAATGATAGAGAGCTCAGAAAGTCATGAGAATGTGTTGAACCTGCAGGATACACAGGTATGGGTCATTCCCCTCGAGATGAATTTTCAGATGTGCCTCTGCTCCCCCTACCAATCTTCTTTAAACAGCAACTATTCTAAAGAGAATTTACAAATTATAGTTAAATTCTCACAAGTAAAAGTTAAGGTGGGCAGTTGGGTTCAGATTGTGGATTTCATAAATGCTGAGCTGAGGAATGGGGCTCTTTCAGATGGGCAGTTGAGACAGCTTTATGTCTAATTCTGACCAAGGTCAGTTTCTCCAAAGGAACAATGAAATAGCAGAATAAAAGTGCATAATTTCACTGTAACCAATAGGCCATATTCTGTCCTAACTATGTTACTATTTTAAACTTCTCATATTGCTTCTGTCATACAGATGGGGGCCGTTTCAGTTGTCTTCCCCAAACAATCTGCAGGACCTTTGTTCACCGAAACGAGGACCTTCAAGGGCTCTCCTCCAGTTAGGCTTCTTTAAGTGTCTCACACACGTTATTCCAAATATAGTGGCATTAATAACATCATCCCTGTCTGTCTTTGGATTGAAAGGTCTAAAATATTGTGTCACGGAGTAGAAAATTTGTGTTCTTCCTTTCCTTGCCTCCCCAGTCCCTTCCAAAGCTGGATGATTTCAGGTTCCATCTTAGACAACACTTTTCAACTCCCTGGCTGAGATATAATTCCTTTTCAGAATGTCAGTTACATGTCTTTGATGAACCTGTAGTGATTAAAATTTAATGTGTATTCTGTCATTTTATTCATGTCTTCTTTCTCTTTAATCAGTCTGTTCTATTTTGATGAGTTGGTGAATACGAAGCGGTGTTATTAATATTACCTGGCTCATCAAGTATTCTATGTGCAGAATGAATTGTAGCTTGAAAGAAAAAGAAATATGAAAGGGACCAACAGTGAGAAAAGGTGGGAGAAAGGGTTTTTGTTAACCATGTTCTGCTACTCTAACAAAGTTGAGACTAAGGTGTAACATGAGGGCCAGCTTGTTGGGATATCTGTTCACGCCCGGTACCCCACAACCGGTATATCCCAAAGAAAATCACACACCGGACTCCTTAAGGTTATAAACTGATTGGCCCATTAGCTAAGGCTTCTTGTTAACTCTTATAGCTTATATTAACCCATTATTCTCATCTATGTTAGCCATATGGCTTGGTACCTTTTTCAGCTGTCAGCTTACATGTTGCTTCTTCAGTGGTCTGGACAGGAATGGCGGAGGGAGTTTCTCCTCCTCCCTAGCCTTATCCTATTCTCATTGCCCCGCCTCTACTTCCTGTCTGGTTGACCCGCCTATACTTCCTGCCTGGCCAATCAGTGTTTTATTAAAATACATGATTGACAGAATACAGACAATTCTCCCACACCACTAATGTCACTAAAAAGTTCAAAAGAAATGATGGCTAACTAACACTAATGAAATTATACATGCAAAAAACTGTCAAAGTTAATTGATCACACTCATTACCTGTAGAGATGGGTACCATCATATAGACTAGCATCCAGGACTCAATGACTGTTGAGTGATTTTTACTCCAAGGATTACTGTGCACCACATCATATCCGCTCATCCGTGGTCAGAGTCAAGTCTCCTATGACTTCAGAAAACCAATTTAGAGTTTGTATGGTACTTGTCCTTTATCTGTGTTGCCTTGTTATCATTGACTTTAAGCCAAACTGTAGAGGGCTGTTATGTGAAAAGAGATGATTTTCCAACAAACAGTATACTACCTACAAGGCAAAGCTACCAGAACAAAAAGTATTGTACTCTACCACATTCACCATTGTGTGGCTCTAACTGCAAAATCTATCCATCTGAAAATGAGACTATTGCTTCTCTATTCATCTATTGAACTACAAGGAAAACCCATATGTCATGTTGCTTTTCAAATATGAGCAATAGGTACAGGAAAAGGATCCACATCAGTGCAAAAATAGAGCCTTCGCCAACCTATCAGAATCAAAGCTCATGCAAGAAAGTGAATTTCTTCCAGCATTGCTTGCAGTTAGGAAGGCAGCTATTGTTGGCACTTGCCTTTGCAACTCTGCTTCCCTGCACAGCTCTTTGGACAGATTTGTGAGTTGCAGCACAGGAAGAAATCTAACAAGTTTCCAAAGATTATACTGGAAGATAGTTGTGGACTGCAAATGCTGCTCAGGACTTTGAATTTAGGAGGGAAACTGCAGCAAAAGCCAGTACTATGAAGAATCGTCCAAACTGGGTAAATAGAAGCTGCATTTTGTTCCAATATCCAAAGAAGCTCAATCAATTCAATTAAGTACATGAGTGATAGTTGGTGGCAAGATAACTGAGTTGATAGGAAATAAATACATCTAAGTACTTGTCTGTTATTTATCTGGGGGAAAAGAGTGCCACACACCAAATCTGAAGTTGAAAATTCTGTAAATTTGGTTGTCATTCATTAATCCCAAGATTAGTTATAAAACACATCTTTCTTTAACAGTGTCCTACAGCATCTACACTATACTTTAAAACACAAAGGTGTTGAAAATAATCGTTGCCACCCAAAATAGATAGTTGCAAGACAGCATTTACACTATACTTTAAAACACAAAGGTGTTGAAAATAATAATTGCCACCCAAAATAGATAGATGCAAGGTCACTTTCATCTTTGTTGTAAACCCATTGTTCCCTCTGAGACACATCATCACTCACCTAGACTAGCTCTAGAGAGCTTGGTGTCACCAAGTTCAATATCATCGTGTTCAAAGAGTCCCTCTATGACGTTTATACTTCAGTAAATATGTACGCAGTCAACTGCCCAGGCCACCCAGGTAATAGATTTGATTAAATCTTGCTGAACAACCAATTTGAATTACTTGAGCTTTTTTGGTAACTTTGATAGCTGTTATTAAAATGTCATTCCTAAGAAATACCCTATAAAGACTTTACATATTTTCAAGTTAAAGTGGTTTTAATAATGTGATTTATTGTCTGCATAGAAATATAACCTGAAACTGCTTTCCAAAGCATCAGTATTAAAGTGAAGCCATTGTACGAGTTGTCTTATAGACTCATATACTGGATAAATTAAATCCAGCATTGTTTTAAAAAATGCCAAACATACAGATTTTTAGGTTTTTGAGCTATGCAGTTGTCCTATTCTTATTGTAGATGTTATTCCTTTGATATAAAGTATACCAAATATCCAATTTCATCTTGTATCACTTCAAATTTGCTAACTATGCAAATGTACTGATATCAGATGGCTCTGGAAGATATCTGTGAGAAGCGTTAGCATTTAGATCACTGGTGAGTAACTCTACCATCTTGTGGGTGGCTTGAAATGTTCTTCTTTCTAGTGCAGAGAGAGACGTGAATGACAAGGTTGGGGAGAGAGCTATGGATTACAAAGCTTTGGAGTGTGCCTTTGTGGGCACGACTTTGAACCTCTGCGCTTGAGTGACTTTCTTAGACAAAGGGAGGACGGTGATTCTGAAACTCACACAGCAGCTCCTCACCCAGTATCACTTTCTATTGTTTGAGGTTGCTGCAGTCTGAAAACACCAAATGCAAAATTCTATAAGCAAAAGCATCCTACTTTTCAAACAGCCTTTATTGTCCAATACCATCATAATTTTCTATTGAAATATATTTGTTTATAAATATATCTGTCTTTATTAAAATACATTTGAAATGTCACTACATTTCCTTTCTGTCTAAAAAGGCTATAACTAATATAAGAAAACTATATAAAATAAGGACAATGAATATATACAATAGATACAGGCAATAAATACATCAGCAAAGTCTAGTCAATTTGCATTTGACAAATTCAGAGAAACTATTTCATATCTATCCTAGTTCAGTGAGTCCAGAGTCTTATACCTAATTTATTGTCATTAATCTCTTACTGTCCCTCATTGGTAAGTTCAACCTTGTTTGTGTCAGGCATGCGTAAACACATGCTATTTAACTAGCAGTAGTTGAATTCATAATTTTCCAACTATATAACAGTGTGAATGCAGTATCGAATAAAGACCATGCAAAATTTGATAAAGACATCCTGAATTAGGAACTTTTCTCAGGATGGTGATATTCAGTACAGGATCATCTCACATGAGCTCTGGCTCCCAGGCAGCAGCACATAATCAAAAGCATGAAAATGATGCTTCAGAGACTACCTATGCCTACATGTATGTGATAATAAGCTCATAATTGAACTTTCAGTTTAGGATATATTCCACGGATGACCTGCTTATTGAGATGTAGCGTGATATAACGTAGCAAGCATCTATAAGGGAACTGACAGTCCATGTGTGTTTCTCTATCTCCTTTCCCCATGCTGAAGGGGCCTGGAACAGTCTAAAGATATACCAACCAAGTTTTCACAAGTTGTTTCTTTCCAAGACATTTAAATTTGCTAGAACCAGTCCCTTTGTTAGAGTGTGTTCATTTATGCCTCTTTATGGACTTCGTGGTTACTTTTTGAGAAGCTGTCCTTCTGAAACTTTTGATAAACAATACAATTTACAACAATACTCCACTGTCGAGATAACCAGAAAAGAAACTCACCATGCATCTGAAACATACAAAGTTTAAATACTCACCAGTTGTCTCTTTAAGCTTTCTCTTTGAAATCTAGCCACTTATCTACACTAGACATGTGTCTAATATATGCCCTATCACAGCCCACTCTGCATGCCCACTGTTCTAGTAGGTAAAACACAAATCATGCAGATGAATTGCATATCTACAGAGGGATGGCATGGGATTAGCTGGTTTTAATCACAGCAGGGCTCGGTAGATAGAACTTGGTGGTAAAGTGACAGCTAATCTTTGCTCTTGGAAATCTGGTACCACAGCTAGGCTGTAGTCAGTAGAAATGGATCCTGTTCGTCTCTGAGTCTGATGAGAGCCATCATCACCCCCAGAAAAAGCCACACACCAATCACTCTCCACATTTGCTTTCACTTAGGCAGCCTTTAATTGATGATCTGTCAACAGCATCTAGCTTCCTGTGACAAGATCTCTGAGTTTTATAAGAGCAGTCACAGACTTGTTTATTTTTTTTTAAGAGTACCAGTTTCAACTCTGCTGATAATGTGTTTTCTTTTGAAAATGAAAAGACAGGCTGCTGGATTCTTCCCAGAATCCACATCAACTGACAGTGCTCACTTATTCTTTGCTGACTGTCTTCCTCTATGGATTTTTTTTAATGCATATATCTTAGACAGAGAACATGAATCGTTTCAAAAAAAGAAAAAAGAAAAGAAAAAAAAGATAGAGATTGCAATGAATGATCAAATGAAAATATTTCAATAAAAAAACTCTTGCCTATTAAAGGCATATGCAAGAGAACTTTGTCCAGCTTTATTGGCATATGAATAAAATGTTTTACAGTCTATTTAAGTACTATGCATAATGTAATATTTTGGTTTAAGGAAACTTTGTGCTATGATTCTCCCAAAGTAACATGTCCATCACATTTTACATTTGGTGTATAATACTTAGGATCTGTTCAGTTAGCAAATTCCAAGAATATAGCTGTACATCATTAGTTATTGTGACCATGTTCTACATTAGATCTATGGGACTCTTGTTTAGTAACTATTTTTATTGACAGCATGTAGATGGAACCTAAGACCTTGATTCATGGCCGATAGAAACTCTACCTCAGAGCTTCATGCCCAGTGTTTTGCTTTCATAACTGAAAGTTAAATCATCTATTACCTTCACTCACTCCCAGTCCTTAGCAGCCGCCATCCTACTTTCTGTCTTGGAAGTTTGATTGATTTAAGATTCTTGCTATCTTTGACTATTTCTGCTATTTCCAGGAAGTGTAGGATTTTATCCATAAGAATGTAAGGTGCACTTTACTTGAACTTGCCAATGAAGTCATCTTTTCTTTTTGACATCATACTCAAATAGAACTGAATCTATTTGAAATCATTGCAGTTTGTGAATACCTCTCCCGAGAGCTGGATGTTTTCACCTGTTGCCTTTCCTCTGTGTTTGTGAATTTCAGAACCCGTGTGTGGGTTTGCTTCATGATAGCTCCCACAAGTGTTCCTCTTTCTCATTCTTTCATTCTCTCTCATCCATGTGTTTCAAAGCCCTGTCTTCCAGCTTACAATTGTTTCCTCTGTTTGATCGAGTCGATGGTGGGGGTCTCTGGTACATTTTTCATTCAAAAATCTTCAACCTCCGAATTCCTGGTTTAGCATCCTGTGCCAAAAAATAATCTACAAAGTTATTTACAGAAGGGAACTGTGTGAGGAAATGACTACCTTGTCCATTTCCACAAAGTGCCGTCCACAGTACAGCTCTCCCTGCACTCCTATTTAGGGACGGCCATCAAGTCTCTTTGGAAACGGAGTGTATTGTCTTACTGTATGACACCCATGTGCTTGCCTGAATTTTTTTAAATTATATGTTTAGTAGAATTTTCACAAGAGAAGAGCTTAAAGTTACTAAGACATCTTTTAAATAAAGGGGAATTCCTGGTATATTTTTTTTAATTATTTCTATCATTTTGTTGAAATTTTCATGGACTTCTTCATTTTATTTCATTGTGAATCTATGGTGTCATCATCTTGGGATTCTTTAATCACTTTGGGTTCCTTTTCAGCTAACCGATATATTCAGCACAGCAGTAGTTACTGCCCGGGAAAGTGGGTACAGCAGCAGGCTCTCTGAAAGGGAGGAGCTGTAGAGTGGACCCATCACCTGGTCTCAATACCTGGAGCGATTGTGAGAAGCCTCCAAGAGGAAGACTGCTGGCACTCCCAGATGACACAGGGTCTCTGAAGTCTGAGCCCTTCTTTTATCCTTTTCCTCACAGAGACAAAAATATCCTCCAAAAAGATTGCTCTTGGCACCAAGTAGCTCTGGGACGGGGCTTGTGATAACCCTGGCATCCTCTGTTCCTCACCCTCCCCTCACCAAGGCTTTCTCCTGTTCGCTGCTTCAGTCTTGTTAGAGCTCTGTCATTATGCAGTGCCTGTCATTGCCTTTCCTGTCTTTGCAGAGGACCCTCTATTCTTGCTGATGTCACTCACCTTGAGGCAGTATTATATTTGCAAACAAGTACATCAAAAGGGAAATTCTATGAGGCTTGCTTGTGACTGGCCTAAAAGCGACACAAAAATAGATAAATGAAAACTTAAATATCCCCTTGAAGAATGTCACTTAATCATATTTTTTTAAAGTATCCATCAGAAAGGAAAAGACAAATGAAAAAGAAAGAACACAGTATCTTTAGAACCAATCTGGTGGTCGATTAACAGAATATGAGAAGCTTAGGAACATTTTATTCCTCGTAGCCATGAAGAACTCCTCATGGCTACTGCTCAGAAGGAACCGTGAAAGCACCACAGTATCCCCCCTGCCTGTCCTGTGCACAACCAGAGGACATTTGAAGTCACCGTCACCGTGCCCTCCCTCCATCGAGCTGAAATTCATCTCTATGCAACCACTGTGAGACCTCACTGACCTTCAAGAGCATGGATAGAAAAAGGTCAGATGTCGAGCTATCTTTGTCCTGAGACATGACTTATTCATCACTCCAGGATACAGACACTGTGGGTTTCCCCTGCTCAATCTTGCAGGACGGTCTCTCTGCCGCACATCTGACAACAATGACATTTTTTAGTACAGTCTTGGCAAGGCCCAAATGAATATCCAAGGAGGTCCTGAAGGGCACAGGAATCCTAAAGTGACATTGTGAGATCTGCATGTTTGAGCCACTTCCAAGGAGCATTTGACCCCAGCAATCTCAAGGACAGTTCAGTAGTGGTGTGACTTAAGTGAACATGGGATGTATATCCACATCCCAGAATTTTAGGCAGTGCTTATCAGTTTCTGATTTTTTAATTTTTTTTTCAAAAGATATTTTGGCCCAATATCCACATATAGCCCAGGCTAGGTTAGAATTCTTCCAATTCTGCCTCAACATCTTGAGTGCCGGCATGCCAGTAATGTACCAGCAGAGCTTGCTTTCCAATTATAACTACTTCCCGCTGTCTAGCGGTCAAGTCCTGCTGCTCCAGCGCCTGTCCCTGCCTCACCCTGCTTATCTGAGCTGATGGAGTTTGAAGTAGACAGCTGAGCTTTCCATGGTACTATTTTCTCTTTTGAAAAGTGAGTTATGTTAATTACATATCCAGGTATGTCTTTTTCAGACTTGAGGTTGTGTACAAACCAGGGAATAACAAAAAGTCTACATTTCATTGGAACAATTCAGAATATCAATGTATACATAAAACATAGAAGAGCCGAGATTGAGTAATTCATAAATATGTGTTGTTTGATCACAAAATATATGATTAAATGTTCTAATAAGATCATAGATTGATATATAAATTGAGTGTTTTCCTTTTAAGCAAATATTTTTTAAAAATATAGAAATAAAATATTTTTCAGGAATAATGATGCATATCGAATATAAACATATAGACTATAAAGCTAAAAAGGTTTTAGGTAAAATATTCATATTTTGTAAAGTTCATTAAGATAATCTAGCAAACACTTTTATTAACTAAACAGTTGTTAAGGTATTTTGAACATTTGGGGTCAAAAAATGAGTGAAATCCAAGTAGTCTAAGGTGAGAAATACAGGGAACAATTTAGAAAGAATGCACTTAAAATCTTCATTTACAACTATTTTTCATGCTTTCATTTTCTTTATTTTTTTATTTTCAAAAGAATCTTATTTTACATACCAATCACAGTTCCCTCTCCCTTCCTTTCTCCCCTTCCACCCAACCTCCCCCGACTCCATCATCCATCCACTCCACAGAGACGGTGAGGCCTCCCATGAGGAGTCAAGAAAGTCTGTCCCATCACCTGAGGCAGGACCAAGGCCCTCCACCCTTCATCTAGGCTGAGCAAGCTATTTCTCCATAGGAAATGGGCTCCAAAACATCACTTCATGCATTAGAGATAAATATTGGTGCCACTGCCAGCGGTCTCACAAACTGCCCAAGCCACACAATTATCACACACGTTCAGAGGGCCTATTTCAGCCACATGCAAGCTCCCCAACTGTCAGTCCAGAGTCAGTGTGCTCCCGCTTGCTCGGGTCAGCTGTTTCTGTGGGTTTCCCCATCATATTCTTGATCCCTTTGCTCATATTATCACTCCTCCCTCTCTTTGACTGGACTCTGGGAGTTCAGTCCAGTACTCGGCTCTGAATCTCAACATCTGCTTCCACACGTTCCTGAATGAAGGTCCTGCGGTGATAATTAAAGTAACCATGATTGCAGGGGAAAGCGAGTACATAGAACCCTCTCTACTATTGATTAGGGTCTTAGCTGAGGTCATCCTTGTGAATTCCTAGGAATTTCCCTAGTGCCAATTTTCTTGCTAGCCCCATAATGGCTCCCTATTTCAAGATACCCCTTTCTTTTCTCTCTCTCTCTGTCCTTCCCCCATATTTTCCTGTTCCCTCATGTTTTTCTTCCCCCCCTTGTCCATATCTCCTCCCCTATTCCATGCTCCCAATTTACTCAGGAAAACTTGTCTGTTTCCTTTTCCTAGGGGGATTCACATATGTCTCTCTTAGGGTACTTCTTGTTTCCTGGCTTCTCTGTTATTCTTGACTATAGGTTCGCTATCCTTTGCTTTAGGTCTAATATCCACTTATGAGTGAGGACATACCATGTTTGTCTTTCTGTGTCTGGGCTACCACACTCACTTTGACAAAGAAGCTAAAATTATATAATGGGGAAAGGGAAACATCTTCAACACATGGTGCTCGTAAAACTGGATGTTACCGTGTAGAAGAGTGCAAATAGATGCATATCCTATCACCATTCACAAATCTCAAGTTCAAGCGGATCAAAGACCTCAACATAAATCCAGCCACACTGAACTTCACAGAAGAGAAAGCAGGAGGTAGCCTTGAATGCATTGGCACATGAGACCACTTTCAGAATACAATATCAGTAACACAGACACTGAGATCGATAATTAATAAATGGGACCTCTTGAAACTGAGAAGCTTCTATAAGGCATAGGACACAGTCAATATGACAAAGCAGTAGCCTACAGAATGGGAAAAAATCTTCACCAACCCCACATCTGATAGAGAGCTGATCTACAAAATATACAAAGAACTCAAGAAATTAGACATCAAAATTCCAAATAATCCAATTTAAAAATGAGGTACAGACCTAAACTGAGAATTCTCAACAGAGGAATTTAAAATGGCCACAAAGTATTTAAGGAATTGCTCAACACTCCTAGGCATCAGAGAAATGCAAATCAACACAACTCTGAGATTCCATCTTACATCTGTAAGAATGGCCATGATCAAAAACACTGATAATAACTTATGCTGGAGAGGATGTGGGGTAAAGCAAACACTCCTCCATTGCTGGAGGGAGTGAAAACTTGTACAACCACTTTGGAAAATCAGTATGGAGGTTTCTCAAAAATTGTAAATCAATCTATCTCAAGACTCAGAGATACCACTCTTGGGCATATACCTGAAGGATGTACATTCATACCACAAAGGTGTTTGCTCAATTATGTTTATAGCAGTATTATTTGTCATAGCCAGAACCTGGAAACAACCTACATGCCCCTCAACCAAAGAATGGGCAAAGAAAATGTGGTACATTTATACAACTTTTTTTTAAAAAGGAATTTAATCTAAAATTTATATTTTCTCAAGCCTAAGCAAAAGGGGAAATAGTTACATCTGAGGCAAATTCTTCCTAATCCCAATCCTGGACTAAGAACCCTGTGGTCCACAGTGCCATCCTCCTGGCAGAATTTCATATCAGAGGAGAAGAGGTGTGTAGGCTGAGTAATGAAAACAGGGAAGTGTTGTACAAGTGACCTGCAAGGTAGTTGGGAAGATCCTAGATAATCCCCCTATCACCATGTACACTCTATAGCTCTAATGTTTCCTAAGTCATGAGAAGCTGAAGTAGAATGAAAGAAATCTGCACATTTTAGACAGGAAGGAAAGTCCTTTCATTTGGGAACATTTAAAACAAATGAATTTTGGGATCCTCTCCTGCTCAGGGTGTATGGGAAGCCACCCTGCAAAGCCACCAGCAAGATGTGGGCATGGTTTCTCCTGGTGGAGTGTGTCCTGGCATAGGCCTGCAGGCAGAGGATGCAGTTTGAGGAACAGACCCGGTCAAAGTAAGAACACTGAAAGGAGTTCATACTGGAGAGGGCATCGGATCCTAAAACAGTCTATAGGTACCTGATGGATGGGAATTTGTACTGGACTGATATGCAACCAAATTGCTACTATTGCAGAAAAAAAGGAAAAATTACTACCTTGATTTCTTTGTCTGTTGCTGTCATAAAAAGAAAAAAAAGGAAAAGAAAAACAGTCATTTAAGTCAAGTGTGCACACTAGTATTGGTCTCAATTACACTTACTTTTGTTTTCAAACTCAACATACTTTATCTCAAGCAAGTTATGCACTGATCAGACTACTAACATAAAATTTGAAATTATCGACTTAAGATTTAAGATCAATACAGAAATGTCCATGGAGGGAGTTGTGTTTAAAAAGCCATTCTCAGTAACTGATTTAATTTCATCACTATAGAGATCACATGTGGTCTGCCTCCATGTGCCATTTTTCTAGTGGCCAAGATGAGGCAGAAGAAATACACGGTTGGCCTAAACTAACATAGCTAATTAGATGATCCAGGGAGGCCTGTGTTTAGTTCATGGGGCAGTCGTCTCCTCTGGTCTCATTATTTACTGTGTGTTCATTGCTCTGTGACCACTGTCCTAAGTGGTCCTGCTGTTCCACTCCATGTGGCCAAGGTCTTGGGCACCAAGCAATCCACAACTGCTTCAGATATTGCTCTGTGAAGTTGCTCTTGAACACTCCAGGGAGAAAGAGCAGCCAGTGTTAGTATTGATTGGATCCTTGGCGGGATGCTGTGTTGTTGAGTGAAGAGAAAGGCAGGGCCAGCGGTAAAGACTCAGCTGCTTTAATCCTAGCTCTGCTTTGGGCTTTGGGCAAGGGGCCTTCATCTCACAGAATTTAGGAAGCACTTGTGAGCTCACTGATGCCTGTCTCAACAGCAGCATGAAGAAATCCAGGAGTCCTGTAACATTCCATAGTAGGAATTCTCCAAGATCATATGATTTCTAATTACCAACTTGATGAGCATCATGTTTGTTTGATATGATATTAAACTTACAATTACTTCCACTTTTTTAAAGAGTTTCAAGTTATTGAAGCAACAGCTGTTCATGGATTTGTCAAACTCCTCTTTTTCTTAAAAGAAAAAAAAAAACCAAGCTCGTAAAGTCCCAAATAAATGTATTCGCTTTAGGCTGTAAGAAAGGGCTTAGTTATTAATATGTTCCTCCTCGGAAATGATATGAAACAGTTCTCAGAAGCAGACAATGATTTATTACAGAAAAGAAAGGTTTGGGTCGGGTATTTCTATGCTCACATACAAGTCAAAGTGCCTGTCAGCTTTCTAAATTAAAAGTGCTAATACAAGATGCAAAATCCTTGCTTCTCTGATGGTGACAGCTCTTTAGCAAAACACTCGTCAGAGCTCACCGAGGTGAAAATCTTGCCTGCAAGTCTCTAAATGCGGTGTTAGAGCCTGCCAATTATTTACAGATGTGCCTTTGTGTTCGTTTATAGTTTATGATTCATGAAAAATGTATAATACATAAAACCCCTTCGTTCAATTCTTACATTTAAATGGACTCCTTGATAGCCACTTGGTTTGTATAAATCTGTACCCTTCACCCTGGGCACCTGTACTGAATATCCACATATTGCACATTGCCAGAGATAGGGCCCTATACCTATGAAACTGACCAAGCCAGCCCCAAACTGCTGCTAGGCTGGCCTTGGAGAAAACCCAGTAAGAATAAAAGTGCGTTTCCAGGTGCATCAGGAAAGAGACCAGAAAGAAGCTCCGCGGTCACGTGGCAGTCGTGAAGAGTAAGGGGACTGACACATGCATTAGACTCTCCTGCAAAGAAGGCAGCCAATGATGGCTTCCCGACTCTCCCTATTCCATTCTGTGTTCCTGTGGCTGTCTTCTTTCCTATACTTCTGAACGCGCAAGACAATGCAAGATAGGCAAAAAAGGATGGAGCGATAAGTGATTTCTCTTTTGTTTTTTCTTTTAAGAACAAGGCCTATTATCCAAACCTCTCTTCCTGTAACTATTTATCCAGTTGTAATAGTGCTGATTTACTCAGCCAGGAACTGAATTTATAGCTGCAGCAAATGTCCCTTCCTTCTTGTGCTCTTGGGAAGCAACTGTTATCACATGAGCACAGCACTATCAACAAGACAGATAAGTACCTTCCATTTCCCAATTGCATGTGAGCAGGCAGAAAGTAGAGGGCCAGCCAGCTAGCTGACAATCCTCGAACAAGATTTGGAGTCAGGTCACACTGCCGAAGGCTCCGGAGTCGTTTGTAATGGGACTTCGCTACCAGGTTGCCATTATGGTTTTTCATTTTCTATCAGATTTTTCAGGCAAGATTGCAAAAGAAGTGAAGCCTTTGACTGGCATATTTCTCCCTGACAGAGTCTAACATAAATGTTGAATATCCTAAGCATTCGGAGGTTTTTAATCAAGCCAGTAAAACTTCTCTCTTAGCCAACTTTACAATTCAAATGATTTGCCCACCCTTCCCATAACCAACCTCAAAGTATAAATAGATTTTAAATATCAGAATCACACTGCTCAGAGTTGGTACATTTATTACAGACTATGACAAATACGTCAATACAGATACTAAGACATATTAACATTAAATATAATATGATTAAACTTAGGGAATAAAGGATAGATAATCATCCACTCAAATTTATATAGATATAAGTATATATGGATGAATATATTCATACAGATAAACATATATATGAATCTTATAATATGAATAAAAATATAATATATGCTTTTTATGCATACACATTATCATATTTATTCCCACATATTTAGTCATATTTCTCTTCATAAGGGCAGCAAGCTATGCCAGTTTCAAACATGCCACTGATCTACAGAGAATTCATATATTGTGTTCTACATCCTTAACCTTTACAAAGAGACAGAGGTTCAGCTCACTCTGATACATTCATCTGCTAAGTTAATAAGCTTTAACAGAGGACGTAAACTTGGCTCCATTATCTTCTGCCCATTCTGCGACACTATTTCCCTTACGTTGTGAAAAGCCTTCTCATCTGTTTTTCCGCTCCAGAGGTTATATGATTTCACATATGGTCAAGGTGCACCAAACTATTAATGTAGAACTGGGGAAGCTGGATATATGGAGTTCCTTTAAATACAAAGGGAAGTTCAAATTTTGAAAATGTCTAGGTCCCCACGAACACGGATTATTTTTTTCATGGCAAAACATATGTAATGTTAACAACCAGTACTTAGGCTTCAACAACCAGCTGTGAAATGATGTGCATATGCAAAGCCACAAACACCTGGCCACCCTAGAAGCACTTCGGCTGGCTTTCTGTGCACTGAGCACTTGCAGCATTACCGCAATCTCTTTGTAGAAGGGTGTGCACAAAGTCTGCACATGAAACAGATTTCAAGCCCATCAGCGTATAAGTCGATAATCCAAAAAAGCATAAGGAAGCAGCAACGGGAGCCCATTTTCTCCACTTAGCATTCCAGAAACCCACTGAGGATGCTGTTTTACCTGAATGGATGAAGTGCAGCCGTGAGGAAACTGAAGTTATGAGGGTCTCTGTGGATTGATTATCCTCATTCAGAGTGAGGCTAGCTTTGGGGAAGAGTTCTCACACTGATATTGTGGAATAATCAAGGCTTGTTTGAAACAATTTGATTTGTTCCAGAGAAAGAAGAAGCTGGGAATACAAAACCTGTGGCTCCCCTGAAGTCTTCCTGATTTTACGCAACATCGTGCCTCAGACCCTAGACACCTTCATTTCTGGCATCTACAGTTTTGCAGATGAATCTGCAACTTAAAGGAAAGCCAAGCATCACTGGCCAGCGAAGAGTTTAAGTTTCTAATGATGTGCGGACTTAACTATTAGTTTAGCTGTTTTTAGCTAATATGCTGAGAACATAGGAAAGCGTGAGCGTCAATGACTGTTGAACAAATGGCAGCTCTCCTAATAGTATTGTAACAGATCTGTTTTAGGTTCACCTTAGTAAAGATGAGGCTGAGACACCAAAAGGAACATACCAAACAGTGAACACTTGAGGTTCAGTTTAAAACTGCCCAAGGGGCTAAGATAAATGCAGCTTTGGGGGATTTTTGTGTTTTAAGGATTGTATCATCAACTTTAAGTAACTACAGATGTATCTTGGCTGTTGATGCTCATCCTCTTTCCCTTCATCAGCTGAACAAGGCCGGAAGTCATACCAAACCCAAGGCAAAATGTCTCCTCCCGGTAGACTACCCTTGCAGGAATTTGTTTTCCTCACACACCTGTGAAAATTGAAACATTGGAAAGTCACTTCCGCAAGCTGGGGTGTAGTTTTATAGCAGACTAAGCATGCCTAAGACCCACCCGGAACTTGAATCCAGTGGCAACACCATTACGAACAAATTAACTTTCTCAGTAACAGTACTAGTTAAACCAGGTGTTCAACATCTAAGCAGTAACATCCTCACTGTGTATCATACTTTTATCAGGAGCTTCTGCACATCTTGGGAAAGAGAAAGTCAAATGGTGATGATAATCTTAGATTTGTCTTGGTGAAAGGATCATAGTTTCACCATTATTTTGTTGATTTGCGGGGGTTATTTTGCGGGGAGTGGTTTGAGACAGGGTTTCTCTATGTAACAATTCTGCCTGCCCTGGTACTTGCTTATAAACCAAGCTGGCCTTGCATAGAGTTCCCCTGCCTCTGCCTCCCCAGTGCTAGGATTAAAGGCATGAGCCACCACTGTCTGGCCGCTTACTTCATTTTAAAGGGCTTTATTATCAATAATCCACAACTGCTTCAAACATAGTTGGATATATTTATTATAAGAAACACTTAGTAGAATTCATCTCCATGCACTGTTTTTCTTTAGTAGCAGCACTGAAAGGCCTCTCATCTGTAGACCACCATTCTGACGCCATGGCCTAGAGCAGCAACAGCAGGCAAAACAAGGACCATTCTAAGACATCACTTGTATTTATTTGGTTTTTGCTCAAGTTAAAGTGGAAAACTGAAGGAGTGTCTAGTTTCCTTAGGTCAAAACCGAGGACGTAAACCTCACAGCCTGTTGTCAGCTTCCAAACCCTCTTTGTCTCAGCAGGTTGTGCAGCAAGAAGAGAATACACTCGGTTTAGGGAGTAAATTTCAGAGGCAACATCAGACAGAGGGTCACACCCCTAATTGGGCTCTCCATCATCAGCCTGCACTAATCTCTCTTTATTGGTAACAGAAATGCTTTGCTATCAGAACTAGGAGACTTTCCTTCCTACCAGAGACAGGCAATCTATACCCTCTGATCTATTCACCTACCAATGAATCCATTGATTTCTTTCTCCATCTACAGAAACAATGGTCATAAAGAGACACACATGAAGCAGAAATCCATGATAGGACTTACAAGTCCTCTATGAGTAAAGTCATTTGTAAAAATATTGCATCTCCTTGTATGAGTTCTGCCTCTGCGGCTCCATTCAGCTTTCCTAGCATAATATTCACATCTTGCTGTGAAAGTGCAATCCAATCCATTGAAAGGATAGAAGGAGTTCTAAACGTTGACAAAGCCACGGGAGAAAAAAAGAGCACTTTTGTACTGCATGTGGTGAAGTTCTAGTTCATTTGTAGATTTTTTCACATTCTGTTGGCTCCCCAGTATGTTCTACCTGAAAGCAATAAACTTTCACCACCCAAAACCATGAACAACATTCAGGACTTTGGAAGTTTTACTGGACTGATTACCCACAAAAGGAAAAAAAAAACTCAGTATGAATAAAGAAATGTAATTATAATACAAATTCCAATTTCCCTTGGAGGAAGAAGAAATAAAACTTGAGTTACATGATTTTAAAATCTTTACCTTAGGCAGTGGTGACTAACAATGTGGGTGAGTGAGTGACTGTCTAGACTAAAATCGGATTAACCAAAGATTATGTATTTTCTCAGTTCAACTGACGAAAAACAGTATAGCACCAAAACTTTCAAAAGTATTATTTAAATTTTGGCTGAATTACATATGTAAATAGTGAGATAAGAGAACACATCCCTTATTCTCACAAACTGGGTCTTCTTTACGATCCTTAAGTCCTAGATATTGCATTAAGCCGTCAACATGCTTTAAACAGAAACTGCCCTGGTGTTATTATACATCAACACTGTAGGTATTATTCAACTCAGCAAAGTCTAGACTAGAAATGGAAAAAACTAAGCAAGATTTTAATTTTGCGAAAATAGCACCAAGTAGTTGTCTAAGAATCATGTCAGTAAATAACTAACTTCCAGAGGCTGTAAGTGGTGGCCATCACACATCTACCAATAAGAAGGACAGTAAAGCAGAGGAAGGGTTACCTGTAACTTAAAGCAATGGCAAAGGAAATCACTACAGAAGAATCAATGGTGAAAATCACATGAAAGAAGAAACTTTGTTTTCAATAAAAATACTTTTCATCTATTTGAAACCATCTCACATAAATATAACATATCTTAATTATATCTAAGAACTCATTCTCTCCTTTCAATTCCCTAATATATCCCTAACACATCTCCCTTCAAATTCCATGACTTTTCTTTTAAATACAAGCCACTGAGGACAGTTAGTACTGCCCATGTGTAAACATGTATGGGGGCAGACTGCTGGGGAATGACAACCTATCAGAGGCCACGTCACTAAGGAATAATGATTTCTTTTAACCCAACAGTCACCAACTCCTCAGGTAGATGAGGATCTTTGCAAGTCCCTCTCTTGTCTATGCTATACCTTGTGCAGGACAATTTACCAAGGCTGCTGGGTATGCAACAGCCATGCCATGGCCATATGAAAGCATCTCACAGCACTTGTATAGATGCTCTGACTCGTATTCTTTCCTCACTCCTGTGATGGTCTATGAAACTAGAATGAAGGAGATTGGTATATGTGTTCCATCTATGACTGAGCACTCATGATCATCCTTTTTCAACTCTTTGATAAGCCATGATCAGTAATTTCTAAATTAACTTCTGTCCATTGAACAGCTAAGTTTCTCTGACATGCATTTCAGTATCACAAAAAAGGGCAGGTAGAACCTGACAAATCAGCACTCCAGCAAGGGGGTGACAACACCCAGGAGAGGTCAGTATCCAAGGGAAAATACCTGATATTCTAAGACATTAGAAAAAGTACTAAACATCCCTGAACTCTGGACTAACCCATGCCCAGACACTGTCTTCTTAACTTTCTGAAATTCCTGCATGGTCTATTGGGAAAGGTAATTGTGGGAGACTGACTTGACTATTGGAAAAAAGAGTGAATGTTACCGCTCTAAGGTCGCATCTGTTGTCCATACAGGAGAAGTTACACAGCTGAAGTGCTTTGGGAATGAATCCCATTTTCAATGAAGAAATGCCATGATTTCACAGATTTTTACACATTTCTCAAGTTTCCCAAAAGGCAAGTGTTCCCACAGCTCTGCTGAATGCGCTTCTCTATGTGGATGTGTACGTGCACTCTTCCCATGGATTTAGACTAATAGATCTGTCGGCTATACATTTACTCTATAATACTTGTGGGTTCACCACATGAGCCAAGGAAAGAACCAGAGGAGAAGGAGAGAACACAGAAACCAGCACCCGATGTGAGACAGGAAAACCAGTATCAACAAACGGATGACAAGTTTTCACCCTCCCCTGCCATGGTCAGCAAAACTGTGAGTAACATAGGGCCTTTGAATAGAGAATAATGGCAGACAGAGACAAAACTCTGGGTTCACTTTGGGAATGAACAAAGTTTATTTTTCCACTGCTGTTACTATGTTATTTAGCTAGCAACTAAAGATGGCACAGCGCACAGAACTAGAGCCAAGGATTCCCTTGACCCCTTTATCTTGATTACTTCTTCATTTTTCTGTTACTGTGGTCTTGTTTTGCCCAGGAGGACATTACTCCTTGATGCTAGCTCACGTTGTAGATTTACACAGTCATACAGCCATACCTCAGTCAGGGTGTGTGCCTGAGAAAAGACCTGCAGACTATCTGAACCTAGACAACTCCCAAAAGATGGCGGAGCTACCAATAAGTCCCCACACTTCATTCTATCCTACATGCAAGAAAATGTTAAACATGGATTCCACCCATTGACTTTGGTGAAGGGAGTCTGGCCCCCGTTCAGCTGTGAGCACCACATTGTCATGTTGAGCCTCCTGTTCAGTTTTCCCATGTGGAAGTAAGTTCTGTGGCCTGTGACAGCTTCTACTTAGTATCAATCTGTGGCTTGTATCTAAGGGGAAAAGAAATTGAATAGAGCTTTAAAAACATATAAGACTCTGTTTGGTCTATGTATCTTTAATAATAGAATAATGTCACAAAAAGAGAACCTTCTAAAGGAAATGAATTTACTTTGACTTATGACTGTGAAGATTCAAAGTCAAAAAGCTGCACCTGATGAAGATCTCCTTAAATGAAGATTAGCTGGAGCGGTTAAGGGTATTACACAAGAAGTATACAGTTATGTGCCTCTTCTGTTCTGTCTGTCTGTCTCTCTGTCTATCTACTTATCTATTTTGACACTTATAGTCAATCATGAGAAACCCATCTTGATGAATTAATCTAATATTAATTACTACCAGTGGACTTACTACAGGCAAGGGATGTTTCAATCTTCATAATGAAGATTGAACTTCAACATTGTTTTCAGAATGGAAAGTCATATTCAAACCATAGTAGAAAGTCTTCTCTGACTATATACTGTATACAGACATTTACTTTGGTCTCAGCACTCTGCTTTCTCTACTAACGTGACTGCTAATTTTGGCACATTTCTCGAGGCTGACACATCAAAAGAGGCTGATTTCTGTTATCCCTAGATAACAGTCTCACTGGAGCAAAGAACAATTCCTGGTGTATTTCAAAAAATATCTTTGAAAGTCTCACTCTAAAACTATATGCTACCCAAATGACATTGACCTCAAAAATCCAGTCATTCACTTTGTGGGAAAAGACAAAATCAAACCCAAAGCAGACAGAAGAAAAGAAACAATGAAAAACTGAACAGAAATTAATGGTACTGAAACAGCAAATGAAAAAAAAAGAAAAATTGATGAAACTGAAAGTCAGTTCTTTGAAAATCTCTGTAAAAATGATAAGCCTCTAAGCACACTAAAGTGGAAAAGGAACCAAGGACAAAAATTACCAGTATGAGCAATGATCTGGAAGGGTCATCACTGCTGACCATGGATATCAGAAGACATTGAAAAGGTCTCCACACACAATTCTCATTACTTAGGTGAAATGACAAATTCTTCAAGCTATAGATGATAAACTCAAAATCAGTGATTAATTGGTAACCTGAATATCTGCACATCAATCAAAAATTAAAATACATTTTTTGGTTTTACAAGAAAAACATCACCCAGTCAAGACAGCTTCACTGATTTAATTTTTAAACATCCTTTGAAGAAATAATATCAATGTGTTACAATATCTTCCCAAAAATTAAAAAGAAAATTTACCAACTCATTTCATACAACACAGTACCTATTACAGGTTAGACAAGTGCCCTCAAAAGTCTATTTATTTTATGTTTCATCCCTACCCTGTCACATTCTTGGAAGGCATTGGGCCTATTAGTGGGTAATGACTAGTGGGAAGAAGTAAGACCATTAATAGCATGGCCTTGAAAAGAGTGTTGGGACACTGGTTCCATGACTCTCTTTCATTGCCCAGTTTGAATACCTTCTCTAAGACATCTCCAACCATTGGGTGCAATGTAGTCAATTGGCCACAAACATATAGAAGTAGGAGCTGAAACCATCTTTAGTCTTTTAAAGTTTGTTTTCTCAGTATTTTGCTACAGCAATAGAAATATTCCTTACCCAGGTTCCTAAAATTAAATCTAGATACAGTCATTGCAAGGGAAACTTATCCTTTATAAATACAGACACTTAAGCATTTAGTGCTATGTTATCAAATCAAACCCACCAATACATAAAAAGAAAGTCTTCTCACATTTATTAAGTAAAAGGCAACTTCTTAAATGTCTAGTGTCTGTTTTTAATGCTTTAATTATTATTCTAATAATTATTAGAATGATTTTTCACATAGATTTCTGTCATTATTTACATGATCATATTTTCTAGTCAACATACTTCACTAGTTGACTAAGGAATGTTGACTCAACTCTACACTGCACCTAGTATTGAGGAAAAGGATTGGCACCTCCTTTATCCATCACTATTCAGTGGGTTACTAGAATTTCTAGCTAGTTTAATAAGAAAAGGGAAGAGAAAGCAAGAATACACAGAGTTAATAGAGAAACTAAACTGTCTGTTGGCAGGTAGTACTATTATCTAAATATAAAAAAGCCAGTAAAAAAATCTTTGTAGAATTAGTGAATACAGAAAAGTCACTGGGGATGTGGTCAACATTCAATACTCAATTATTTTCCTGTATATAAAGAAAGAAATATGAACGGTAAAATGTCAAAACTAGAATATTATAATTAAAAATCTACTAAAGTTGAGTGTAAGAAAATAACCCAATTTTAAAACGGGGAAGAAAACCTAAATAAATGGCAGTGCACACAGCCAGAGAGTGGAGCATCTGTAGCCATGTGTAACATCTGCCTTGAAGGAGATGCTGATCAAACGACAATGACATCCTACTGTATGCCAACAGAAGCTATTGAAATCCAAAATGGGACTGTGTCAATAGCATGTTGGTGTGTGAGACAGGGGAGTACCTATCATTTTGTCATGAAGGACCATTGCTATAGCAGCATTGGGAGGATTATGGTTGCTTCTTTTAAGGCTAAACAAAAACTTGACAAGCAAATTACACACCAGTTCTATTCAACTGACTTGAAAATTATCGTCACAAAAGAGAAATACATAAACATATATTATCTCTATTCATAAAGATAAAAAACTAGATGGTCGCAAAATCTGCTCACTCATCTTGTAAAAATAAGTAAATATGTAAGGCATACAGGTCACAAATTGGCATTCATTCGAAGTTACAATCAATCCACAATGCATCCTAGTGAATTTTAAGTGCATATTGCTAATTTAAAGAAACCAGTCTGAAACACAGCATAATATTCCACTTACACATCCTGGAAAAAGCAAAACTATAGAGAAATAAAAAGATCATTGTTTATATAGGCATTGGAATGGAGAGAAGGCTTGATTTAGTAAGGCACATGGAATTCTGTTGTGTTACTCTTTTGCATGATAAACATGATACACATGTGAGAATAAGCATTTGTCAAAACATTATTTTCTCTCATACAAAGGCAACCTTACTCTATGCAAGCAATGAAAGAAAATCAAGGAGGTCAAAGGGACTAAATGTAACACCGACTGTGAAAAAGCATTAGACTACTACACATGCAAAGAATAACATCCCTGAGGGAGATGGGAGGAAAAGTCCCTGATGTGAGCAGTGTTAGAAACGAAGTATATACGGGATATAGGAAAGAGAAGCTTAATATTGATGTAATTAAGTATTAAACAAGCATAAATGAACATTTACAAGCATTCAATAGAAGTAAGTTACAAATAAATATTGTAGACAATCTTTCATTCTAAAATGATGTCAACTGCCTACTTTTTAAATGTGAACTGCGACTTATCCTTTTCTGCAAGTACTATAGTCTGGAAAGGGGACAGGAAGAGTGACTGGAGACACTTGACAGGTACTATCTTCCAGATGACAAGGGTTAAAAGCAACAGTTTAAGTTATGTTGAAAGTATATACTCTTGGTGTGACTTAATGAAGCTTATTTCTTTTGCCTTTTTCCAAACATATAAACCCCAAATTATTCACAAAAATAGGAAATACAGCAAAACTCAAAATTATTACAAAACATCTGACCAGGATTCATCCAAACTGTCTAGGTCTCTGAAAGTGAGAAGCCTACGAAGTTGTCATGCAAAGATGCCCCAGGAGAGTCTGCCATCATATACAGTGTCTTCCCTGCACTGGACCCTGGGAAAGGAAGAGGAAAATAAGGTGAATAAAATACAATTTAAACTGATACTAATATAATATTTGTTCATTAATTATTATGATAATTAAAGACATTATTGGATATGAAAACTATGTGCACACTGTGAGAACTTTTATCCTGGTTTGTTTTCAATTATTGTGAAAAGAAAACATAACCAAAAGCAATTCAGGTAGGAAAGGGTTTATTTGACTTATGTGCCAACCACAGTTCAACACTGAGGGAGACCAAAGCAGGAACTCAAGGCAGAAACATGGAAGCAGGAAGTGAAACAGACACCATTCAGATGACCTGCTTACTGCCTTGCTCTCCATGACTTACTTGGCCTGTTTGCTTTACACTTATTTTAGATTTATTTGTTTTATACTTGTATTTATATGAGTGTTTTGTTTGCACGTATGTGTGCACACCGTGTGTGTTCTTGCTTTCCCAGAGTTCAGAAGAAGGTATCAGATACCTTGGAACTGGAGTTATGACTGGTTATGACCCATCTAGGTGCTAGGAATGGAATCTGGGTTCTCTACAAGAGGCATAGGTGTTCTTAACCACTGAACATTCTATCCAGTCCTCAGCCTACTCTCTTCTAACACCCAGGACCACCTGTTTGTGGGTTGCATTGTCCATGGTGCCTGGGCCCTATCACATAAAACATTAATCAAGAAAATGCCTCACAGACTTGCCTATAGAAAATCTGGTCAAGGTATTTCCTAAAGTGAGGTTTCATCCTCCAAGATGACTCTGGATTATGTCAAGTTGATCAAAATCTTCCCAGCACATCAGTGTTCATAAATTTCTAATATACATAAAAATTTTCTAAAACAAAATCAAACAGTACTCTCTGATATTCTCCCAAGTTAAACAAAAATTCAAAGTCAATATACAATATTTTCAACTTTCTAGAAACTATTTCTATTCTTGATTCTAAGCTAATAATTTATTAAATGTAGAAACTTAGAGCAGAGATTGAAAAAGTCTCTTTATAAAACCTCATAATTACCTAAAAGTATTTATAACAGTATTACATCACCAAGAAGAAAAGAACTTGGAGTCAAAACATACTTAAACATGAAGGTGAATCCTAATCTGAAGAGCTTTCTTGGAAGTACATTTCACATACAGGGAACTTCCAGTTGCAATATTAAGATGAAAATATGTTCTGATCCAAAGACTTTATAAGAAGAGAAAACACAGAGTGAGGTATAGAGATGAAGAGGAAGAGAGACAAGGAGAGAGTGAGACTTCATGTGACATCTAATGAAAAGCACGAGTTACCAACCAAATAAGGAACATAAAGGAAGGATCGTGGAGCCCGGAAAGGCATATGGCCCTGCCAATGATGGATTTCAGATTTTTAGCTTCTAGAGTTTTGAGAGAATAACTTTCTATTATTTATGGGCACTTTGTAGTAACTTGTAACATTTGTCAAGAAAGCTAGCATATGCAGGTGTGCACAGTAGGCTACACAAGTGAGAAGAACCTTTGTGTTGTCCTCGACTTACTCTGTGTGTTGTTTGTGTGTCGGGGGGGGGGGGGATGTCAGGATGATGACGGCTACAGGAACATTTGAATGAACACTTTGATTTTTAAACTCCCTGCAACCTCACACTGGGTTATCGTCTCCTCTCAGGCCTATCTGTCCCTCTTATCTCTGCCAAGCAAATTGTTCTATTTGGATGAAGGGCTTTGCATGTAATTAAAAATTCTTTTCATGAGTAAATTATTTTTTCTAAGCCTAAGAGCCCACTTGTAAATTGTTAACCTCATTAGGTCTATGAAATCGCTTCGCTAGAATGCTAAAGCTCCACTTGTTGCCTCATTTGACAAGAAGTAAAAATGCTTACTGGTCCAGCATACAAAGGATTCACCATCTTTATAACTTTATCTGGTCAAAAACTGGAAACGCTGACTCTGTTCTTTCCCAGAGGTGGGAGGAGTCTGCCTCCTATTCTTGTCTTCTTGACGTGATCTTTTATTTCTCAGTCCCATGCCATGCCTCAGCTATTCCATAATAGTCTCCTGGGAAAAGGGCCAGCCTAATTTCCTAGCCCTTAGAAAAGAAGGCCTGAGAACGAGAACGTTGGCTCTTTCCCTCTGTCATTCCTCTGCCCTGGCCTAAGGAACTGTGTGATACATTAAGATAAATAGGAAAGAAATGAGTTTTTAACTATGAGAATAAGAGAGAGACTTTTCAGCAAGTGACTTGAGTTCATACAGTGGAAAAATGATGTCACAGTTCCTGATTTTAGTCAAGACGAGGGGGAATGGAAAGTTTCGTGCAAAATCAATATCTGCAAGGCCAGAGCAGACAGTGTAGTGGGTGAACCAGACGTCATGAAGAGTAAATAGCAAGGCAGCGTTAAGATTCCAATAATGCAGGTCATTACCTGCCCAGAAAACTAATTGTAGGAAGCTGTTTAGCATTTGCTTCGCAACAGTGTTGAGGAAAGCTGAGAGTGGCACCACCTCTCGAAGCCTGGTGGGCGGATGATGGTGCACACAGCAGTCAGCCTCTCTCAACGTGCGCTTAGTCTCCTAACTTCAAAAGCTGCTTATTTTCATAACAATACATAAAATAATATTTTTGTATGCTTGGTGAGCCAACATTTATTTGGTGCCTGTAATATAACAGATGTCAAAGTGATGTACAAGTGCTCCCTATTACAACGCAGATTGAACGTGCATCAGAAAACAACACCGATTATACATGTAGGAGTACTCAGATCAGCATTCATCTCTGTGTGCAGAGTAACCATCACCATCCACCCCACTGCAGGAGAGTCAGGCAAGAGTCGTTCTCCCCTTCTAAGTATTGTACTCCTTAATACGTATTCATCTCAGTTAGGGTCTCTAAAACCAATGTTCTGGAGGAAATCTGATTACAGGGAGTTTACCCAGCATGCTTGCTGCTTACTCTGATCTGGAATGATCTCTAAATTCAAAAGCTTGGTGCTATTGAAGGCGGAACTTCGAAGAGATGAGAGCCTAGTGGCCAGTTATGGATCGTGGACCTACTGTTCAAATAAAGGGACCAGTCAATTGAAAACAAGAACCTCTAAGGCATGAGACAAACAAGTCTTTCTTTTTTGATAAATTCATTAGACCAGGTGTTTGTTATGGAGAGACAAAGATGCTGAACACAGTGCACACTCATTCACTGGACAGAGATTAAAACACCCCAACTAGAAGAAAAGGTAAGTCAAGCAGGGCAAGCGTGGCCATGGGGGCAGCCTTAAGCCCTGACACATTTTCAGCAGATGATGGCATGGTGCGAAACGTCAATCTGATAGAAGGTAGAATCATCTGGGAAACAGGGCTCTGGGCATGCCTATGGAGGATCACTTCAATTCTTTCAGATGACATCGGAAGACCTATCTTAACTATGGCTAAGATCGTTTCTTCTGTAGGAGATTCAGAACTGAGTAAAATGGAGAAAGTGAGTTGGGCACCAGCATGATGAACAGGAAGCATAATAGACAGGCAGGCAGGCATGGTGATGGGGCAGGGGCTGAGAGTTTACATCTGACTTTTCTAGCATGGGGCAAAGAGAGCTACTGGAAATAGCGAAGGCATTTGAACCTTCCCATCCCACACAGTGTGACACAGTTCCTCCCATTTTCTGTTAACCAATCTGTTAACAACTTCAACTGAGCCACTTACAGCAGATAAAGTACTCACAGAAAAGTAAATGTTAGGTGGCAATTTAAGGTTGTAATGAGGGAGAAAATAAAATAATAATTTATAAATTAACATAATCTTAGAGTAAGACTAAAATGATAAAGTAAATGTCCGAAAAATATGTCAGAGATGAGAGAGAAATTCTCACATTTCCTCTGAGTGGTAACTCACACAGGTCTTGTTTCTACTGAGATACTTTAACAAAAGCTGGCCTATTTCTAAAGTAATAATGACAGTGATATTTTATAGGCAGTACACTTTATAGCTTACATTTTTAAAAATGTGAATATAAACTGCTTGTGTCTCAGAGAAAGACATATCTATTCAGTGAACATTTATTCTTTTCTTATTGTCTCACTTTTTGCTCTCCACCCTAAAGCCATTCCCTCTTTGAAAAAGTTTCCCAGAAAAATGGCCTTCACATCCCACCATGAGAGGGAGAGTTCTCTCTGTCCTTGCACAGATATCGAACATATTAATCAATCGCTTCTTCCTGGATTATGAAACTGAATCAGCGATGTCTAGAAAATGGGTCCTCTTCATGAACACAGCATTTGGATGGAAATCCTTGCACAGACAACACTGACGGTGGATCCTGCATGCCAGGCTCCCTAAGATTTCACAGCGCTGACGGTGGATCCTGCATGCCAGGCTCCCTAAGATTTCAAAGCGCTGACAGTGGATCTTGGGTGCCAGGCTCCCTAAGATTTCACAGCACTGATGGTGCATCCTGGGTGCCAGGCTCCCTAAGATTTCACAGCACTGATGGTGCATCCTGGGTGCCAGGCTCCCTAAGATTTCACAGCAGCCAGCTGTCTCCTGAAGAGTGGTGTTCTTCTGCCCAGGTCCAGGGATTCTCTAAAGTCTTTTTGTTAAATACCACGTGAGTTTACAGAGTGGTACATACAAATTAATGAGTGGTACAGAGCAGCAAAGAGACTATCAGAAAAAGATGGTAAAATGGGAGTTATTTATCTCACCATGATGGAACAGAAATCAATATTGCTGTAAGATAATTTAGAGCTCCATGGTCCTCATATCGTCTCAATACATTCTATTCTATTGCAGTTCTTAATTTATTGCTCCCAGTCAAATGATGTTTGTGTTTGAAGTCCTAAACTCATGAAAGTTTTATTCTTTATTCTGTATTTTGCTTTATATAAAGTATTTATTATAAAATTAAATATTGTTGTATAAACCTGACCTATATTTCAAGCATAAGCTTTATAAGTTAATATTTTCTGAATTTGTCCAATGTTATACATTTAAAAGCATCTTCATTTTCCCATCATTTTAATTTCAATTGCATAAAGTGGAAAACAGTTACAGAAGAAATTTTTAAGCTCACTAACATAATATTGTAAGAAAATTAAGTCAAACTACATATTTTAAGATCAATCTGAGAAAATTATCATTCTATATAAGTATTATTTAAAATAGTAACTTTCCAATGCATTCTCATTTCCAAATCAAATTTCATATGTCCTGGTTTTTTTTAGTATGTAAAACAGGAGAATCTTTCTACCTATATTAGAAGGCTAATTCACAGAGGAACATCTGTGTATCCACCGTGAATGTGTAGTCAACTATGCTGTGATATCGACCCAAGACACTCTCCACTCTGTTCTTATTACCTGCATGGCTTCTCGGGAAATGGAGTGGTAAGCGGGGATTATTTGAACCGTCATATTTATCTTCATTTTTAAAGTGTTCGGTTTCATTTTTATGGAACAAATACTTCTGTGTTTCCTCAAAGACTTAAATCTATTGCTGTAAAATCAAACATGGGATAGCATCTGGGTTACAAAAGACAGAAGTGGAGACCCGAGCATCACGGCACCTGAGGAGCGAAGTTCACAAAGCAGCCAATCCCTAAAAGAAACTCAGCTGCGGGAGAAGTCTGAATGTTCAGTGTTCTACGATTCATAGCATGACACTGGGTACACAAGCTGGCCAGGGCAGGTAGGCAAAGGGAAGAGTTCTAAAGACTGGGATTGGTGCCCTTGTACAGGAAACCCCACAGGGCTGGCCTTCCCTTTGCACCAGGTGACAATGTTATCGTCTGTGAGAAAGGAGCAGACAGCAGACACCTCGTCTGCTGACATCTTCTTCCCGGAACTCTCGACCTTCAGAACTGAGAGAAGGGAATGTCTGTTGCTCTTACACTATCCTGTTCAAGGTATTTAGTTGAAGTTAAATGCCAGAATGAGCTAAAGCAAGATAGTTAACACAGATCATGGTAATGCTCATGGGAACAAATTAATCATTAATTCGTTATTGAATAAATCATCACATCTTTTTGTGTCTAACTTTCACAGTGCAAAGGGAGGAATGCTTTTGTGGTTGTAAATTACTAGGAATATAACCTCTGTTGACCGTGCTACCAATGGGCTATCAAAGCTGCTTACACCGAGTGAGCTGGTATATCACTTCCCAAACTACATACCTTAGAAGACCTCATTTGGCACTCTAGTTTAAGAATGAGAAATTGAAACCCTAGTTTTCCATATCCTTTAGGAAAACCCTAAATGTCCTTAACAAGTCATTCAATTCCATAAAATATAAGTTCTCTGGATACATTGATCATCACCCTTCACATACCCAAAGCACAACAATGTCGCCCTCATGAGGGCCATGCCTTATTATGTGTTTTCCTTAAAATGTACTGTATAATCGTTTCCTCTGTCTACTCATTCAAGGCTTCGTTCAGCTCCCCCTTCCTGTGGTGAACTTTGCTCCATCCCCAAACTCCTACCTCTGCTTGTGCATGGTCTGTCATTCATAAGCTTGTGATTATTTCTAAGAATCTACAGAATCTGAGCAATGAAATCACAGGTGATGTGACTTTCTATGTGTCTCAGGCAAGCAGTACAGGAAATGACAAACTCTTGTCATTTGCTAATTTTATAAATAGTAAGTCAATGCCACATATTTCTACAATGTGTGTTTTATAGTTTACAAACAAGTTTTGGGGAAATTTCAAAGAAAGATTGAGAAAGTGTATTTACGTAAGCAATACAGAGATTTAAAATGAGAAACATTTTTCTTGTTATAACATTACTACCTATAGAAAGTATATATTTTAGACTTCCTAAATTAATTTTTAATACTTTGGCAGTTTCTTTCAATACTTAAAATATTGACAATACACAAACCTAGAGCAAAGCCGACTTTTAATATTGTTATAAAACATGTTAAACACACTTTACAACTGATCAAAAGGAAGAGACTCTTGAGACTTTGGAAACAGTGCTAGGCTGCTAGAAGTTTGCTACTCCTTAGCTCTCACTGCAGGTGCTAAAGCTCTTTCATCTAATTCTCTGGAGAGCACCACTTGGTCTATTATATCTGTATCATGCTTTTCCATTAATCTGCATTTTCTCACTTACTTCTCTGTTCTTACTTCTATCATCAGTTTTCTATGTGAGAGTATTCCTAGTATATTCCTATTTATCTCCATCATTCAACTGTTTTCTAAGCCAAGAAAAATATGCTAGTAATTGGAAAATGAAAGTTGCTAAAATTTAGTGTAGATCACAGCCCTAGAGCTATAAAATTTCACTTGGAGTGTGTTTTGGGGGTCCTTTCATTAGATGCATTTTTGCATATTTTCTAATTTATGTATTTGTTCACATAAAATCAATGTTAAAGTATTTGTTACATATTAATTATACATTCTGATGTGTTTCATGACATTTTCATACAAATAAGGTGCATACCTTGACCGCATTCACCATCCCAACACTTACTCCTTCTGTCTTTTCCTCATCTGACTCTCCAGTGCCTATTCTACTCTCATCTCTCTCATACACACACAAGTGCAAGGGCTGATTTTATATAATACACAAATTCTGCAATGAACAAATAAGAGAAAATGTGGTCTTTGTCTTCCTGAGATTAAAACATTTCATTTAATGTGGTGATATCTGTAGGTACCAAGGTCTTTTTCCCTTCTTCCTGGCGATTCGCAGGGCCCTGTGACCTCCGGCTCCCTGGAGATTCTGTACTAGCACTGGCTTGAGGGGATAGTTTAGGAAGAACCTGGCTCTCTTTGTTATGGTGATTCCACCTGTAAACAAGGTTCTAGCAGTGGGCCCCATATGCCTGCCCCTCCCAGCTGATTCTGCCTGAGGCTCCGGGGCCTGTAAACTCCTTCTCCTGCTCCTGATGGGAGGAGGCCTTGCCCTTTTGATCCCCCTTGCCCACTGGTATAAATACCCAACTTGAGTTTAATAAAGTGGCCATTAATCTTTGGTAAGTGAGCAAGGTCCCTTTTGTGTGTGTCTGTTCAAACCCTCAGGACAATCGTCCATTCTCGTGGGCCCGAGTTCGAGAAAGCGCGCGCCTGGATCAGGTGTGGGTATCCACAGAAAAGGCGGGGTCCTACACTTTCAGCCATTTTCTTATAAACCACGTAATTTCATTATTCCTTATGGCTTAACAGAACTCGGTCATGCACCTACACCACAGTCTTTATTCATTCATCTTTCGACACGCATAGTCTGAGGCTAAAACTTATTGTAAATAATGCTGCAATAAACACAGACAGATATATATTTTGTGATATATTTCCTTAGAATTTTTTAAATAACAGATTCAGAAACGGCATAGCTGGATCATATGGTTTGTCTATGTTTAGTTTTTTGAGGAAAGCCTCTACTGATTCCCAGTGTCTTAATTGAGTTACATTCCAATCAACACTGTATGGGAATTCCCTCTCCCCTGTACCCTCACCAGCATTTGCTGCTATTTATTTTATGAAAGCTGGAATAAGGTAAAATAGCAATGTAAGTTTAATTTATATTCCTTGATAGGTAGGGTCTTCCAACATATTTTCATAAACTTATTCACATCGACACTACAACTTTTGAGAGCTATTTATTTCATTAGCCTTTTTGCTGACTGACTTGCTGATTTTTTTTTTGGTGATTAGGGCTTCTTAGTTATGTATATACTCTAGATATTAATCATCTTTCAGGTTCATAGTGAGGAAGCTCTTTAGACTGCACTATGGGCTGCCTATTCATGTGACAGTTTCTTTTCTTTTAAGAGATTCCAACTTCATGCAACAAGTGTATTGATGTCTTTTTTGAAAATACTTGTCTATGTCAATATCTCAAGGTATTTCTCCCAAGTTTTCTTCTATTGATTTCAGCATCCCAGGGCTTTAATCTATTTTAAATTTATTTTGTACAGATTAGAAGATATAAATCAAAACTCACTCTTCTACATGTGGATATCCACTTTTCCTAATATCATTTGTGTAAAAGACTGCCTTTTCTCCAGTGTATGTTCTTCACATTGTGAAAAATCAGATAATTTAGCTACGTATATGCTATAAGTCTTGTCTCCTGTTTCAATGACCTGTGTGCATTTTTGCTGTTCTCATAACATGAAACCAGGCATAGCAATGTCTCAGGAGTGATTTGGCTATTCTGGGTCTTTTGTGCCTCGCTATATATTTTAGTCTGCTTTTCTACTTCTATTGAAAAATATTAGTAGAAGTATGGTGGGGATTTTATTTAATATTTGTCTAGATTGCTTTTGGTAAATAAAGTTATTTTCAAAATATTAGTGTTGCTGATTCAGAAACTTGGGGAATTTTTCTATAGTCTATTATCTTTTTCAATTTCTATCTTCAGTGCTCTAAAGATTTACTAGAAAGATCCTCTCGGCTCTTGGTTAGGCTTTTACCAAGATATTTCTTTTGAAGATATTATGAATGAGACTGCTTAACTGTTTTCTTTCTCAGAATGGTTTGTATGTCAGAAAGTCACTGGACTTCCATATGTTCAGTTTGTATCATGATATTTGCAGATAGAGTTTAACAGACCTCATAGTTTTGAAGTCTGTTTTTTGTTTGTTTTTACATCTAGCGTCATATTAACTATAATTAGAAATAGTTTGAGTTTTCATTTCCTATTTGTATATCTTATTTCTTTCTGTTATATTGTTTAACTAAAACTTTAACTATTGAGTTGAAAGTAGAGAAATGAACACATTTTGTCTTATTCTTAATTCTAGTGGGAATGTTTTTTTGAATTTTGCCACTGAAGTTTGTGTTGGCTCTTGGTTATCACATGTAGTCTTTATTATATTGACAAGTATTACTTCTGTTTTTCAGGGATTTTTGTCTAAAGAGAATTTTGTACTTTGCCAAAACCCTTTTCTGCCTCTATATAGATGATCATGTGATTTCTGTCCTTGAGTTTTCTAAAGAAATGTGTTATGTATTGATCTTCATATGGTGAGTTATCCTTACATCTCTGAAAAGAAGACTACTTGGTCATAATGAGTGATCTCTTGATTCAATTTGACTTGAAAGTATTTAATGAGAAATTTTGGACTTTTTTACAATGTCCAGAAGATTGTTCATAATTTTATTTTTTCTTCTTTCTTTTCTGTCAGTTGTTGTTTTCATACCCAGCATTTTATGTCAATGTAAACCTGTTTTGTATAAAAAAATTGGTAATGTGCTTTTCCTTTATATTTTTATAAAATAATTTAAAAGGCCTTGTGTTAGTTCTTCTGGATAACCTGTGAGTTAATGACAAAATTAAAAAAAATTTAAATGTCTTGAATTACATAAAACTTCATCGCAGTGAAGAATACAACCATGTATTCAAAGCAGTTTAGAATACAACAGAAGCAAGATTAAGGGGAAAGGATTGGGTGTGATGGCACAGCCTTTTATACCAGCACTCAGGAGTAAGAGGCAGGTGGATTTCTGTGAGTTTGAGAAAACCTGATCTACAAAATGAATTTCTGGACAGCCAGAGATGTTACACAGAAACTCTATCAAAAAAAGAAAAAAAGGAAACAAAGAAAGAAAGAAAGAAAGAAAGAAAGAAAGAAAGAAAGAAAGAAAGAAAGGGAAAGAAAAGAAGAAAGAAAATATTGAGAGAAAATTAACAACAATTAAGTGTAGGGTAAAAGTCCCAGCCAAAGAAATAATCCTGACCCTGAAACCAGCACCAGAGGAAATAAATACACTTTGACCCTGAAACCAGAGCCAGAGAAACGTACTCTGCCCCTTACCAACTGTGCACAAAAAAACTGATGGGATTCAGTCTCGATGGGTTCACACCATCAGGGTAGGGGCACGTATGTTAGAAATGCTAGGCAGAATAGACAGAGGTACAAAAGAAATACAGAGACATAGGATTGTACCAGGACGGCAACTCAGTGAATACTGAGCTTGCCCAAGTTTATTTTCCATAGGCTTATATACCCCAATCCAAAAAGTGGGGGGAGGCAAAAGAGTGCTTTAACATGACGCAAAAGGACTACAAGAACAATTACTGCTTCAACACTTGAGACATCAAGTCAGTATTTTCTGAGTGAAGCACTCTGATATTTTGGGCAAGATATGCAATGAATACACCTTAGACCAAGTATTCTATCGGCAGCTACTCCCTGGGTCTAAACTCTTATTTTAAAATAAAGGAGCAAGAATAGTCTTGAATTCTCCGACCTTCAGCCAGGGTGAAATGGATCCACATCTATGGACCATCTTAATGTCCAAAACACCAAGCAACCAAACCCTAGGTCAGGATATCTATTTTGTAGGAAGGTGTGTCAGCAACTTTGAAAGAGTAAAAATAAGGTCCAACTCTCTCATCTTTCGTCGAGGAGGAACAGGACTCACATCTGTGAGTTCCCACAATCTCCAAGCAGGAAAATCAACCTATCCCTGAGCCCAAAAAGCAGCATTCTCTTAGTTTGTTCAGTTTCAACCCAGAGAGTGAAATCTGAGCAGTTCCCACCTTGGAAATCTTCTTGCTGGAAAAACCTCAGCCACTAATACGCTGTATATAAGCTCTGTGTTCAGTTGTCGGTAGCCCTTTTCTACCCTGGCAGAGTCTATCACTCTCCTGGATGTCTCCCTCCCAATAAATCTATTGATTGAGTCTTTGGGGAAGACCTCCTTTCACAACAACAGAAAAGCAACACTTATCTCTGGGAAACTCTTTAGTGGAGTCGAGCAGAGACTTAACAACTTTCACCAGAGAAGGAGCAGATTGCTACATTTCTGCAGGGGTTTTCTCCTAAGTAGAGTGAAGCAAAGAAGAAAGAACTTTTGCCAGAGCAGAGAAGCAGTGGACATTTTTGGGAAACTGTATTTGCCGAGTGGAGCAGAGCTGAGGTGTAATGACTCTCTCAGAGAGGAGCAGGATTGTGCATCCTGCAGAAAGTCCACACCCCTGAACAGAACTCAGCTACAGGTATAGCCTTAGTTCCCAACACTAGGATACCCTTCACTTAACAGTTCTAAGTATTCAAGACACCTTCCCTTTACAGCTGCAGATATAGCCTGGCTTCCAACAGACAGGATGCCTTCCCTTCAGAGCTGTAGTCCTTGCATTAAGATCTACATTAAAATAAAGAAAGAAAGGAAGGAAGGAAGGAAGGAAGGAAGGAAGGAAGGAAGGAAGAAAGAAAGAAAGAAAGAAAGATTTCAAGTAAGTAACTGAACAAGGCAAATTAGAGAACTAGAAAAGCAAGGTAATTCCAAGCTCAAAGTTGAAAGAAGGAAGAAAATATTAAGTTATAAACAGGACCAGGAAAACCAAGATATTTGATGAGTTCTGAACAATGAAACAAGGTTATAATAATAAAAAGACAGTGAGGAATGACAATGGGCACTAAACAGAGGAAGAAATTTAGCTCTTTTTTATGAATACTAGGAATATCAGGAGTGTACATATAACCAAAAATTGAAAACCCATCAAAGTCCCGATTCTTTTTCTCATAAAAAAAAATTCCAAGTTCATGTTGAATCCCAAAACACAATAGATAGAAAAATAAACTTGATAAAAGAAACAACAGAATTAAAATCACAATGCTTTACTTTAAAATATATAACCATAAATAAACAAAACAACAATCCATTAGCAAAAAAAAAAATGATATATCAACCAAATAACGTAAGTGATAATAGGAAAACCAGATATCCACATGCACTAGAATAAAACTAGGCTCCCAATTTCTCACTAGATATACATGCACAGACACACAGGCACACACACAATCAATTCAAATTCAATGTAACACTTGAAATATGAAACTATGGAAGAAAACATAGATAAAATACTTTTAAATGTTCCATAGGTTTATCATAGACCTAAGAAATGGCTTGTATATAATTTTATAAGAAGCAGCAGACTGAAATATGCCAACAGACATTATGTCAATCTGAAATTAATTTTTCTTTAACAAAATAAATAAAAGCATCCTGTAGAACAGGAGAAAAGATTTACAAATGGTTTACAAATGATTCCATATATAAGAAAATATTAATAATGTATGAAGAACTCAAACAACAAACAAAAATCTTCTAATGTAACTTTCAATTGGGAAGATAATTGTGGATAAAATATTTCCTAAAGATTTGCAAATGGGCAACAGGCATGCAAAAAATGTTCAAAAAGTTATTAGAAAAATTTAAATCAAAACAATAGGCAGCATCATATCTGGTCAGATTGAGTACTAGCAAGGAGACAAAAAGATATGTTGGCAAATTGTGGAGAAAGGACAAGCCCATGTATACTACCTTTCATAATAACTAAGTTCAAATAAGTGTGCCGTCCCACAATGCACTGACTCCGAAGCTTAGAGACAGGTTTCAGTACACCTCTGTTAATTAGGTAACACTTGAAGACCTTCCGGTGCTCAGGAAGCCCTGAGCGTCCAGAACAGCTCACCCAACTCCCAGGGTCAGCCGGGTATAGAATGTGTTCCCTTGTTATTCCTTATCAGAATGAAGTGCACGAGATTTACAGTTACTTAAATCACCACAAATGCCTGACTTCTGCATCTGTCTTCTGCATTGTTGAGAAAGAAGTCCCCACCCCTCTCATTTCTCCACATGATGCACAGGATAGAAATCCTCTTTAAGAGAAAGTTTGTTGGTCTTGGGAACAAAATGCCAAAGCCCTCTTTCTGCTCTCAATGTTTATTTGTCAGGTGACAAGTAACTTAAAGTCGTGGTGTCATTGTTTCATGGGTAAACATTTCGTCTGAGCCAAATGCTCTACTTTTAAAGATAAACTGGCATTTGCTGTGGCATTATCTACTTTCTGGCAGACATTATGAACCTATTGTAGCCTCCTTTCCTGTGGGTACAAGACTACTTCGGAATCACTGTCAACAGCCTCTAAAATACCTGACACAATTAATTTACACACAACATACTTTCCTTTTTTTATAGAGAGAAAATCCTACGTTTGCTCAAGATAAATCTCAGAGTTATTTAATTTTGATCCCCAAAGGAACTTAAATTTCATAAACTGTCTGTGATAACCAAGGAACTATCGCTTAACTAGTTCTTAAGTAAAGAATATACAAAATCAGTGACATTTGCGATGGAATATCGCTACTTATCAACATTTTTGATCTTCCAGGATTGAGATGTTAGTAGGAAAACAACCCTTACATTTTTCCACTAAGCTTGGGTCTCCCTCTTTTCATTTTGATGGCATTTCCTACCATATTACTTAGGGAAGCAAGCACATTTGTATCCAATTCTGCAACATTTTCAGAAAAGCGCATTCAGCTCCAGGGATACTTGCTTCCTAGAGGAGACGACATGTAAGGTGAAATTGGTTATTAGTAGTTTCTACCCAGTGGAGGAGAGGAGTGAGGAAGAGGGTTCGGAAGAATAGTTGAATTGAGAAAAAATAACCATACTATATATGTTTATGCAAAGAAAGTGATTTTTGCTGGTGGGGACACAGCTGCAGCTCAGAGAATATCTAAAATTTTGTCCAAAGGTCAGACCATCTGTGAGTGAAAATGATATGCGTCACTGGGACGTTACAATAATTAAGTGGGCAATGAGACACTCAGAACTCAAAGGTCATTTTCATACCGTTCTAGATGTTACACTAGAGTGGGTTCAAAAGAAGTCTTGGTACCAAAGGCAATGACCACCCAGGTGAAAACGGCCACTCTGGAAGTGGCCCCTAGAACAACAAGTCGCAAAAAATAGATCACCGGAAGTGATTTTTCCAGGCAGACACAATAGGTCGTCAAAGAGCCAAAAATTTATGCTAAGATAGTAACTTTTTTGAGTCTCAACATTTTGTAGGTGACATGTCTGATTAATTTTCCTTTTAGACTTCCGATGTAAAATTAAATTCCTGTCTCCTCTAATTAACTATTATAAGGGATAAAGCTGTTTTCTCTATTTACCGGTTTTATTGGCTCATTAACAACTATTATTATAACATTAGTTCCAGAATTTGTAAAAATGAGACTTAGAAATGTACGTAATTAAGAATAACAACTATACCTCTTCTACTGGTAAGCATCCTTTTTATCATAAACCCATCATCATTTATACAAAATTTATTATTTAGCCATAAAATTTCTGCACTATCATGTCATATCACTGCCAAATTTAATGTTGGGAGGAGTTCCTCAGAACATCGATTACCCCCAGAATATCCTTGTCACTATTGCACCAGTGGTCACCTGTTGTCAGGCCAGTTTCTATTGTAACTCACAGGGTTTGTAGCTGTGTGATGATGTGGGAGGTCCTTCTGTATATGTGTTGCTTTTATTGGTTGATGAATAAAGCTGTCTCAACCAATAGCTTAGCAGAGTAAAGCCCGGCAAGAAATTGAAACAGATATATATAGAGAGAAAGAGTAGGCAGAGTCAAGGAGACTCCAGGTAGCTGCCAAAGGAGAAAGAAACGGCTGGATCCTTGCTGGTAGGCCACAGCCTCATGGTGATACACAGATTAATAGAAGTGTGTTAGTTAAAGATATAAGAGATACATAGGAATACACCAAAACTATTAGCCCAACAGTGTCGTAATTGATATAGTTTCTGTGTGATTATTCAGGTCTAAGTGGTCAGGAGCATGAAGTCTTCTTTTACAGCACCAGTGTCATGCGTTGTCAGTCAGTTTGTGCTTTAACTCACAGGGTTTGGTGCTGAGTAAAACTGTTGATTACTGTACCGGATAATTCTGTGTCAAATTGACACAAGCTAAAGTCATCTGCAAGGATGGCTTTAATTAATGTCAGGTCATCACATAAAAAGACTTGAAGTTAGAAAAGAGACTTGATGAAGAAGGAGGGTTTCAGCAATAGAGGGAGGAGGGAGGACAGATGGAAATAGGGGGTGAAGGGAGGTGGTGAGAGATGGAAATAGGAGGAAATGAATGGGGAATGAAAGGAAGTTATAAGGGCAAAAGTGATAAATTTATTATGTACTTGTATAAAACTATCAAAGGATAAATGAAGAAAGAAACATAGCTGAACACATGTTCTTGTGGTATGCTTGAGCCTCATTTGAGTATATACACAAAAGTGGTATTGCTGAGTCTTGAAGGTTTTCTAATTTTCTGAGAAATCGTCATACTGATATCCAAAGGGGCTGTACCAGTTTGCACTCCCAACAGCAATGGAAGAGTGTTCCCTTTACCCCACATCTTCTCCACCATAAGCTGTTATCAGTGTTTTTGATCTTGACATTTTGACAGGTATAAAATGGAATCTCAGAGGTTTTTTTTGTTTTGATTTGCATTTCTGTGATGGCTAAGGATGCTGAGCATTTCCTTAAGAGACTTTTGAGAGTTCTCTGAATATGTCTGTACCCTATATTTTTACTGGATTATTTGTTCTTTTGATGACCAATTTCATGAGTTCTTTGTATATTTTGGAGACCAGTTCTCTGATGTGGGGTTAGTGAAGATCTTTTCCCAATCTATACTCTGCTACTTAACTATGTCCTTTGCTTAATAGAAGCTTCTCAGTTTGAGGAGGTTCTATTTATTAGTTGTTGATCTCAGTGTTTGTCCTACTGTGGCTGTATTTAGGAAGTGGTCTCCTGTGTCAATGCATTCAAGTGTACTTCCCACTTTCTCTTCTATGAGGCTCTGTTGATCCATTTGGACTTGAGTTTTATGCATGGTGATAGATAAAATTTTATTTTCATTTTTCTACATATTGGTATCCAGTTATGCCAAAACCATTTCTTTAACATGCTTTCTTTTTTCCATTTTATATATTTTTGCTTCTTCGTCAAAAGTCAGGTGTTCATAGATATGTGGGCTGATTATCCAGATCTTCGATTCAGTTCTGTTGGTCCTCTTATCTGTTTTTTTGCTAATACCAGGCTGTTTTCATTACTGTAACTCTGTAGTAGACTTTGAAATTAGGAATTGTCATGCCTCCAGAAGTTTCTTTTTTATAAATGATTGTTTTGGTTATTCTAATTCTTTAATTTTTAATATGTGTATATACACTATGCTTGGGAAGGAATATAAAGAAACCTTTTGGACCATCTGGAAATTTTCAAGATATTGAATTATCTGATACATAATAGAGAAATCCTAGCACACCAAATGGTAAGAATGGTGAGAATATTATTCACAACTATTGTTTGGTGTTTCTTCTCACTTCTAGTTTATTTCCAACTTTCTTGTCTGATTTGTAGGTTTTAAAACACAGATAACTACAGTAGGATTTTGTAAACTATTTAGATAAGTCATAAAACTAAGTTTTCCTCCAAATCATTGAGCCACCTTCAAATCATCCTCTGTCACATAATTTCTGATTTTAAGTACTTGAAGCAAAAGAGTTACTCATAAAGTACTTATACTTGGAGCTGGAGAAAACGCTCAGTGGTTAAGACCATTTGTTTCTCTTGCAGAGAATTCGGTTTCAGTTCCCAGCATACATGCAGTGATTCACCACCACCCAGATCTCCAGTTCCAAGGAATCTGGGTGCCTCAGTCACCAGTCACGCACATAGTAAATAGACATACATGCAAAACTCTCATGTACATGAATTGAATTAAATTTTTAAAATGTGTTTATTCTGTTCTTGCTTCTCTCCAGTTCCTTACAAAGTACCCCATTGTTCACCTGTTGCAAGATAGTATTTTCTCAGATTACTTTCCATGAAATAAGCTCTGAACCATATCAAAATAATCATGAGTAAAACCTGGGAATATTTTCTCTGGAAACGGCATGCAAATATTTCTAAATAACTTAAATGCTTGAGTTGGTATTTCATGCACTTCTGCTTTAAATCCATTTCCAAAATAAATGTGCAGCCAGTAGCAACCTCAGTGCCAGCAAATGTACATGACTCAATGCAGCTGAGTACAACAAACCAGTTACTTGGAATAGGCAAAGATAGAAGATGAATGGGAGGACTCAAAACTGTGCACAATCCCCACACCATATTTGATGCTTTCCACCCTGGGAACGTTGAATACAGACATAACCATGTGACCAGAAAGCCTACCCCAGAAATTCTGGCTTAGGTGAGGAAAGCCCTTCATTTAAAGTCAGAGAACTAGAGCTAAAGTAACCAAAATAGCTTCTCAACGTAAGAAAGGGACAATGATACTAATTAAACTAAGTTTCCACTAGCTCAAAATAAATTCATTATGATTCTGTAATAGTAAAATAATTTAAAATAATCAAACTCTACAGCTATATTTCTTCATAATCATGCTAACAAGGATGATGTTGTTCTATTTACTCCCTAAATTTAATTATAACATGGAAGTATGAATAATTTATGCTAAAATATACATAATTTTATTAAATAAGGAATAGCTTATATAACAGTGGCATTTGGGACATAAATATTTAATATATTATCTCATTAATTAAAAAGATTTATGGAATTTGATAGAGTGAAGCATAGACAGAATACTGTGCTCTCAGCACCACAGAAGGAGTTAGTTTCAGAGCTGGGATTCAAACTCAGCTGGGTAAACATTGTGATGAAGTTCTGCCCTGCATGGACTGTGAACAAATGAAGCTCCTCAATCCACCACACATGCCTGGAGACACTCTACAAGTACATTTGACATTTTCATCTGAGAGATCATAGGCATACTCATGGAAGGCGAATTCCTGTGTTTCCTGGAGAGAATGCATCAAAAAAGAGACTCCTTTCAAGATAAAATGATGTACATTTGAGAAACAGCTCACTCTGGTTTACTCATTTATTAATAAATACTACTAAATACTACTTCACCATCCCCTCTCAGTATAGGCTCCATCAGTAACATTAAGGCTGAAATAACTAAAAACCATCTAGTGCAACCTTTCCACTTTATAGAGAGGAGAATCCAGCAGCATGGACAGCTTAGGCAGCCTTTCCATTGAAAGAATAGCTCTCATTGCCGTGTCTTTGTCCAGGATGACTTTTGAGCACTTGCACACTATTCAATGCTAGCTGAGGTTTTAGCAAGTAGGAGAGATAAGGGATTTTGCCTAATTGACAAATGCGGCCTCAGAAATAATCCTCATGCAAACAATACGGAACATTTATTTCATTTCAGACAAATGTTCCGCTCTCTGTTGAGGGGGGCTGATTCTCTCTGATTTTCCTCCTTAACACACCTTTCAAACTTAGCATTCTCTCTCTCTCTCTCTCTCTCTCTCTCTCTCTCTCTCTCTCTCTCTCTCTCTCTCTCTCTCTCCCTCCCTCCTTCTCCCTCTCCCTCTCCCTCTCCCTCTCCCTCTCCCTCTCCCTGTCCATTTCATCAATGCATTTCTGAGTTTCCAAGCCAATTACCTTTGTTCTATCTCCTCCAAAAATTTGACAAAACCTACTTGGCAGAGGAAGTAAAGAGGAGGAATATTCTTTTCTATAATTTAGATGCCTAAGTATGTCATATGGATTTTTCTGTTAGCAACTTTGAGATTGATTTCAGGATCCACTTTTACTTTTGATACTTGTAGATTCAGAAACTGGAAAAATGTAATAAGAAATGGGCTAAGAATAAAATTTGTAAGATATCACCCCAGGTATTTTGAGGTAGATTTTCATATAACCTAGGCTGGTCTCAAGCTCTCTGTGTAGTTGAGGATAACCTTGAACTTCTGATCCTTCTGCTTCTACTCCTCAGGTGCTAATATGGCAGGCACATACCATCACACCTGAATAAGACATTGCTCTTGATACCATGTAGCTATAATCAAATCAATTATTCTTTTCCAAGATGGAATCTAACTGCAACCTGGAGATAATTGCACTTGCCCTGCTTACCTCACATGGTTGATTTGAGGTTGAACTTGATAATGAGTGTAAGATGGTCTCTCCAGCTATTGGTCACTGTCAATTAAGTTATTCATTTATCCAATGTTTTTTAGCTCCTAACTTATTATATCAACTAAATCTTAAGCACTGAACACATCAGAATGACTCAAAATATAGATAATTGATCTCAAAGCCTAACAGAGATACAGAAAATAGAGAAGTATGTAATTAAAATTGTGATCAATTGAAAAGAAGTCATTGATGTGGGATTCCCCTCTGTGTTCTGTGAATACCATTGGTTAATAAAGAAGCTGCTTTCAGCCAATGGCTTAACAGAATATAGCCAGGTTGGAAAAGATAAACAGAGAGGGTAAGCAGAGTCAGTGAGATTCCATGTAGCTGCTGGAGGAGAAAGAAGCCAGCCACCAGCCAGAACCTTACCAATAAAACATGAGCCTCATGGTAAAATATGAAATAATAGAAAGGGGTTAACTTAAGATGTAAGAGCTATCTAGGAATACGCTTAAGCTACTGGCCAAACAGTGTTGTAATTAATTAGTTTCTGAGTAATTATTAAGGGTCTGGGCATCTAGGAAATGAATGAGAGGCCCCCTATCTACAAATTGGCATGAACCATCTTGGATACAAACTCTCATAAGACCAAAAAGAGTTGTGTGTGTGTGTTTTTAAGAGGACTTCTATACCCACAAAAGTGGGAACCTTTCACAGCTTCTTAGTAGCCATATTTTTTTTTCTGATGGGCTTTCTGTTTGCTGGCAGCAAGCAGGGGTGCCAAGGTTCCTTTAAGAGAGGTTTTCCTGACTCAGCATTGGCAGCAAAAACTGCATTGCTCCTTTAAGAAGGCTTCCTGAATTGTGATAGTTGTAACTGCTTTGGCTTAATGGGGTTTGTGAGCAGCATGTTACAAACTGTTTAAAGGCATGACATAGACCCACAGCAAACCTGGAACTGGGGCGGTGTACATTGCTCACAGAGGAGTGAACATGCCTATGCTGTGTTGGCCTGGGCAGAGCCAAAAGGCAAAGCAGCCTTAGTCCTAGTCATGCCGCTGAGCATTTTAAGAAGCTGTCCTGGTCAGAAAAGGATTACAGATACTCAATAAAAAAAAATCCAGATGGAAAAGACGTCTAAATGGATCACAGTGTTGGATAAATGTGTGTAGGCTTGAGAGAAAGAAGAAAATGAGTAGAGACAGTTACAGAAAAGTAAAGTCTTTAAAAAGACAGAATACAGACAGCCATGGATTAAAGGAGTAAAGAAAAATAAGCCACATAAAGAAGGAAGATATACAGAGAGTCTGGATTATGTATAGTATTGTGTTTTCTTTGAATTTTTTGACTGTGAATGAGCTAAGAACAGAGAGACATTTCAGTGTACAGGCTGCTAAGATAAAACAACATATATACTTTGAAACTATCATGACTTTGAAATTTTAGTCTAAGGATATGTTACTTTGGAAAAGAATTTCTACTTTTGTTTCTATATAAGATGAGAACCTGTGGATTCCTTCCAGACTAATGTGGTTTTTTGAACTAAGTCACCCTGTAAGGTCTCTATGAACCCTAAAAAGTAATTCAGCCCCCCCCCCCAAAAAAAAACCCAGCAAAAAGCAGTTTGGAGAGAACTATGTCCACCTTCCCAAATATTGTTTATAAATGTTTATTTACTTTTAAAGGAGGTACACTATAGATATGAATACTTTGCATTGGTATGAATCTTGGTCTATTGATACAACTTTTCCAGCTTTTTTATTGCAAATTTTAATATATCATTTTTTCTACTGTGTAGTACTCCATTGTGTAAATATACCGAATCTTCCTTAGCCTTTCTTCAGTCAATAAGCATTTAGGTTGTTTTCAGGTTCTGGATATGACAAACAATGCTGCTATGAACATAGCTGAGCACATGTCCTTGTGGTACAATTGAGCATCCTTTAGATATATACCCAAAAATATATTGCTGGGTTTGTTAACACAAATTTAAGGTCAATTTTGTTGTATGTATATTTCTACTCTTTATTAAGGCACTGTGTTTGTAAAGATTATTTTAAAATGCAATGTACAATTGAGAAATATAGGTTAATAGATAGTCATTTTTAACAGTCAAACTTGTAGTTATGTTAGTTAGGTTTTCTAAATATACAAAAATAAACAGAGATATATTTCAGTTAGATAGGTACTCTTCAGGCCTTTCAAAGACTAACAGAATATAGTATTTAAAATGTTTTAAGAACTTAGGGCTTTTTGTGACAATGAGACACATCTGCTCTTGGCAGCACCAATCTACTTCAATAGAATGATGGGCAGCGAAGAGGCTCCTTGGGGAGTTGGTTAGCCATTTGGACAAGAAACTGCCTTTGCTTGGGGTGCTTCATGTTATGTTATATGATCTGGACATGCAGGAGCCACAGAAAAAGTGACTGCTGAAGTTCCCTAAACGTAAGACCATCCTTTGGGGTTCTTTCCTCATGAAAGAGTCTGCCAGAGATACTGCAGGACAGAGAAGAAAGCAACTGACATACTTTGCCATTACAAGATATAACAAATCTTCAAATGTCCTGCTTCATGGAAAGGTCTGCTGAATACTAAGGGCCTTTAGGCTGAAAATGGATGCCACAACATTACAGAAGAACTTCAGGTGACTCTCCAAGCAGTGAGATATCTCTGCCCATTCTAGAGTTTTAGAAGTTGCTTACAATGTACTTCCTGTTTTCTTAGGTAATATGATATTCTTCTGTAGTCTTTGATGAGGTTGAAGAATAGATAATTATAGTGTTCCTTGATTATAATAAAAGATAAAATAAATATAAAGGTTGTAACTCTAATTCTTGTTTGATAACTGTTCTGTCATATGTAATTTTACTCTGTTAAAGTTAAAATATTCCAACACCATTATCATAAAGGGGTGCTGAATTTTGTCAAATGCTTTTACAGCATCCAATGAAATGATCATATGGTTTTTTCTTTCAGTTTATTTATATGATGGATTACATTGATAGATTTGCGTATGTTGAACCAGCCCTGCATTTCTGAGATGAAGCCTACTTGATCATTATGGATAATTTTTCTAATGTGTTCTTGGATTCGATTTGCCAGTATTTTATTGAGAATTTTCACGTTGATGTTCATGAGTGAAATTGGCCTGTAATTCTCTTTCTTGGTTGTGTCTTTGTGTGGTTTTGGTATCAGAGTAACTGTAGCTTCATAAAAGGAGTTTGGCAATGACTCTTCTGTTTCTATATTGTGAAATAATTTAAGGAGTATAGGTAATAGCTCTTCCTGGAAGTTCTGGTAGAATTCTGCATTGAAACCATCTGGTCCTGGGCTTTTTTTGGTAGGGAGATTTTTGATAACAGCTTCTAATTCTTCTCTACTAACAGGTCTATTTAGATTGTTCACCTGTTCTTGGTTCAACTTTGGTATATGGTACTTATCTAAAAAAATGTTCATTTCTTTTACATTTTCCAACTTAGTGGCATATAAACTTTCGTAGTAAAATCTAATGATTCTCTGAATTTCCTCTGTGTCTGTGGTTATGTCCCCCTTTTCATTTATGATCTTATTAATATGCATGTTCTCTCTCGGCCATTTGATTAGCTTGGATAGGGGCTTGTCGATCTTGTTGATTTTCTCCAAGAATCAGCTTTTTGTTTCGTTGATTCTTTGGAATGTTTTCTGTGTTTCTATTTTGATGATTTCAGCCCTCAGTCTGATTATTTCCAGTCTTCTGCTCCTCCTGGGTGAATCTGCTTCTTTTTTTTTTTTTCTAGAGCTTTCAAGTGTGCTGTAAAGTCTCCAATGTGTGCTTTCTCCGTTTTCTTAAATTGGGCACTTAGTGCTATGAACTTTCCTCTTAGCATTTGACAAAATTCAACACCCCTTTATGATTAAGGTGTTGGAGCAATTGGGGATACAAGGATCATACCTAAATATAACAAAAGCTTTTTACAGCAAGCCGCCAGCTAACATAAAATTGAATGGAGAGAAACTCAAAGCCATTCCACTAAAATCAGGAACACGACAAGGCTGTCCACTCTCTCCATACCTCTTCAATATAGTGCTTGAGGTTCTAGCAATAGCAATAAGACAACATAAAAGGATCAAGGGGATTCGAATTGGAAAGGATGAAGTTAAACTTTCATTATTTGCAGATGATATGATAGTGTACATAAGCGACCCCAAAAACACTACCAAAGAACTCCTACAGTTGATAAACACCTTTAGTAATGTGGCAGGATACAAGATCAACTCCAAAAAATCAGTTGCCCTCCAATACACAAAGGATAAAGAAGCAGAGAGGGAAATCAGAGAAACATCACCTTTCACGATAGCCACAAATAGCATAAAATATCTTGGGGTAACTCTAACCAAGGAAGTGAAAGACCCTATTTGACAAGAACTTTAAGTCTTTGAAGAAAGAAATTGAGGAGGATACCAGAAAATGGAAAGCTCTCCCTTGCTCTTGGATTGGGAGGATCAACATAGTAAAAATGGCAATTCTACCAAGAACAATCTATAGATTCAATGCAATCCCCATCAAAATCCCATCAAACTTCTTCACAGACCTTGAGAGAACAATAATTAAGTTTATATGGCAAAACAAAAAACCCAGGATAGCCAAAACAATCTTATACAACAAAGGAACTTCTGGAGGCATTACCATCCCTGACTTCAAACTCTATTACAGAGCTACAGTAATTAAAACAGCTTGGTATTGGCATAAGAACAGAGAAGTCGACCTATGGAATCTAATAGAAGACCCGGATATTTACCCACAATCCTTTGAACATCTGATTTTCGACAAGGGAGCTAAAGGTATACAATGGAAGAAGGAAAGCCTCTTTAACAAATGGTGCTGGCATAATGGATGTCAACCTGTAGAAGAATGAAAGTAGATCCATATCTATCACCATGCACAAAAATCAGTCCAAGTGGATTAAAGACATCAACACTAATCTGACCACTTTGAACCTGACTGAAGAGAAAGTGGGAAGTAGTCTACAAGACATAGGCACAGGAGACCACTTCCTAAGTAGAACCCCAGTAGCACAGACAATAAGAGAATCGATGAATAAATGGGACCTCCTGAAACAGAGAAGTTTCTGTAAAGCAAAGGACACTGTCAGTAAGACAAAAAGGCTACCTTCTGACTGGGAGAAGATCTTCACCAATCCTTCATCAGACAAAGGTCTGACCTCCAAGGTATACAAAGAACTCAAGAAACTAGACACTAAAACTCTAATTAACCCAATTAAAAAATGGGGTACTGATCTGAACAGAGAATTCACAACAGATGAACTTCGAATGGCCAAAAGACACTTAAGGTCATGCTCAACCTCCTTAGTGATCAGGGAAATGCAAATCAAAACAACTTTGAGATACCATCTTCCACCTGTCAGAATAGCTAAACTCAAAAACACCAATGATAGCCTATGCTGGAGAGGATGTGGAATGAGGGGAACACTCATCCATTGTTGGTGGGAATGCAAACTTGTGCAGCCACTGTGGAAATCAGTGTAGCGGTTTCTCAGAAAACTGGGAGTCAACCTCCCTCAGGACCCAGCAATTCCACCCTTGGGAATATACCCAAGAGATGCCCTATCATACTACAAAAGGATTTCTTCATCTATGTTCATAGCTGCACTATTTGTAATAGCCAGAACCTGGAAACAACCTAGGTTCCCCTCAATAGAAGAATGGTTAAAGAAGGTGTGAAACATATACACATTGGAGTTTTACTCAGCAGTAAAAACAATGACATCTTGAATTTTGCATGCAAATGGATGGAAATAGAAAACGCTTTACTGAGTGAGGTAAGCCAGACCCAAAAAGAGGAATATGGTATATACTCACTCATAAGTGGATTCTAGCCTCAATTAAAGGTCTTTGAGCCTTTAATTCGTGATCCTAGAGAAGCTAAATAAGAAGATGAACCTGAAGAAAATCATATAGTTATCCTCCTTGATATTGGAAGTAGACAAGATTGCCAGGCAAACTTGGGTGCACGGGGGGGGGGGGGTGTATGAAGGGGTGGAAGTAAGGGGAGAGGGCTAGAGAGAAGGGGGAGGATTGGGGATAGCTTGGGGAAATGGAATGGGGGGAGGTAAGAAGGATGGTTATAGGAGCAGGGAGGTATATATCTCAACTAAGGGAGCCATTTTAGAGTTTGCATGAGACTTGTTTCTGGAGGGGTTCTCAGGCCCAAGGAGAGGTCCCCAGATTTTTCCCTGGGCAGCAGAGGAGAGGGTGCCCGAACTGGCCTTGGTCCATAACCATACTGATGAATATTTTGCATATCACCATAGAACCTTCATCTGGCGATGGATGGAGATAGAGACAGAGACACACATTGGAACACTGGACTTAACTTCCTAGGTCCAAATGAGAAGCAGATGGAGGGAGAACGTGAGCAAAGAAGGCAGGATCAGAGGGAACCCTCATCAGACGATGAATGGAGATAGAGACGGAGACCCACATTGGAGCACTGGACTGAGCCCCCAAGGTCCAAATGAGGAGCAGAAGGAGGGAGAACATGAAAAAGGAAGTCAGGACTGCGAGGGGTGCGTTCACCCACTGATACATGGGGACTGATCTAATGAGAGCTCACCAAGGCCAGCTGGACTGGGACTGAATGAGCATGTAATCAAACCGGATTCTCTGAATGTGGCTGACATGGGGGCTGACTGAGAAGCCACTGACAATGGCACTGGGTCTTGTTTTGCCTGCATGTACTGGTTCTTTGGGATCCTAGTCTGTTTGGAAGCTCACCTTCCTAGACCTGGAGGGAGGGGGGAGGAACTTGAACTTCTCACAGGGCAGGAAACCCTGACTGCTCTTTGGACTGGAGAGGGAGGAAGAGAGGGAGTGGGGGGAATGGGAGGGTATGGGGAGGAGGGGAGAAAGTGGAAATTTTTATAAATAAGTAAATTAAAAAAAAATAAATAAAATAAATAAAAGCTAAGTCTATAGGGTGCTGCAATAATATTTCCAATGTATTTATATTCTAGCCTACATTATTAGTCTGCTAACTAGGGCTACTATAGAAGAATACAATATGTATTTTATATGACTTAAACAATAAAATTTGTTTTCTTGTGGTAAAAAAAAAAGTTAAAATATTCCTTTTTATTAGGGAGAAAAGGGGAGGTGATGTGGGATTCCCCTCTGAATGCCATGAATACCATTGGAAAATAAAGAAGCTGCTTATTGTTGGAGGAGGGGGTCACTTTAATGTCCCAGCCACACAGAACCAAAATAATCACAAAGAAACTGTGTTAAATACATTAATGCTTGACTCATTAGCTCTAGCTTCTTATTGGCTATCTCTTACATATTAATTTAACCCATTTCTATTAATCTGTATATCACTACGTGGATGTGGCTTACCAGATAAAATTTCCAGCACCTGTCTCTGGCAAGGGCTACATGGCTTCTACCTGACTCTACCTCCTTCTCCCAGCATTCACTTTAGTTTTACCAGCCTAGTTCTGTTCTCCTATAGCTCTGCTATAGGCCCAAAGCAGTTTCTTTATTCATTAACCAATTAAAGCAACACATAGACAGAAGGACCTCCCATGCCAGCTTTGACCAATGGCCAAACAGAATACAGCCAGACTGGAAAAGATATATAAAGAAAGTAGGCAGAGTCAATGAGATGCCATGTAGCCACAGGAGGAGAAAGACTTGAGCCACCAGCCGGACCCTTACCAGTGAACCATGAGGCCTCATGGTAAAATATAAAATAATAGAAATGGGTTAATTTAAGAAATAAGAGCTAGCTATAAATATGCTTAAGCTATTGGCCAAACAGTATTGTAATTAATTAGTTTCTGTGTGATTATTTCAGGTCTGGGCAGCCAGGAATTGAATGAGGCCCCTGCCTACAAGTCATGAGTATTATGCAAAAAATAACTTACATTGAATTCAGAAAGTTAGCATTTATAGATATATATGAGGAAGAAAAAAGAGGAGGAGGAAAGAAAAGAAAAGGAAGGAAAAGAAAAGGAAAGAAAAGAAAAGAAAAGAAAAGAAAAAGACATAGGCAGTGCAGTGGAGAAAACTACTTCTATAACAGTACATATGCCACATTGTCTTGAAAGACATAATTTTAGCTATATAAGAATAAAAGAATAAGAGAATAATGAAAGATAAAGAGGAGAGAGAGAGAGAGAGAGAGAGAGAGAGAGAGAGAGAGAGAGAGAGAGGAGGGTGACCAAGTGAAGAATTAGTTTTCTGCTAAGTGTAATGGGCAGTCATTAAGGCACATTAAGCAATGCATTGACACAGCAATGAGTGTTCATAAAGAAACAGTTTAGTTCCATGTGGAGTGTTTTTGAGGTCCCATTTGTGCTAAATGATGAATCATGGAGTCAAATTTAGAAAACAAAGAGAAAGGAAAAGAAGCAGAAACAGGAACAATACTTCTTTCTTTCTTTAGGAATGGCTGCATGAAGATGGTATGTACCACAGTGGAGATGCAGGACCAGGCATTAGAGACCACATGACAAAATGTTGAAGTTGAAATTTTATGTTTTCATGACCTAAGAAGGTACACTGATAAAACTGGGTCTCTAAAATCTCAAATAATTTATGCTTTGGTTAGTATGAGTTCCCTTCAAGATGCCAGTACATGGTGTTCAGAGTTGAATAGGTCTAGAATAGTGGTTCTCAACCTTCCCAATGCTGAGACCCTTTAATACAGTTCTTCATGTTGTGATGGTCCCTAACCATAATGTGAATTTCATCACTACTTCATTATTATAATTTTTCCTCTGTTATAAATTATAATGAAAATATCTTATTTACAGGATATCTGATATGGAACCCCTATGAAAGGGCCATTCTACTCCCCAGAGGAGTCTCAACCTACTTGTCTAGAGAGTTACTCCCTGTTGAAAAATAAACATTGTTAGGAAAAAGTTTTACCTGTCTTTGGAGAATGTGATATCTAAAAAAACACCTTGATGTAGAGGTCAAACCCTCAGGCTATTGATGCTTTGGTCTCAGACACCCAAACTCCAGAGCTACAAGAAGACTCCTTCAAATTCTGTCTTAACAGAATACCCAAAGACAATATCGTTAGCTTATGATGGCCTTAAATCTTTGCTGTGAATTGAATTAGTCTAAAGTGTTCCCATGATGTGGTTACAAATTTATAATTTTAAGTCATTATCTCATACCTCAGTATACAATGCTTTAAACCCTAAGATACATTCAATTTTTATGAGAAGGTCCGTGATCTACAATTTCCAAAATCCAAAATTTGGTGCGGGAGAATTATCTGTATTCTGTCAATCATGTATTTTAATAAAACACTGATTGGTCAGGCAGGAAGTATAGGTATCTGATCTTGTTGAGTACGGTTTGTGATGTTTTCATAGTGATAAAATAGTCTATCAGTTCAGCCCCACAAAATGCCCCTATTAAGTGAGATATAACTCTACCATTAATAAGTAGTTGGTATTATTTTAAATACCTACATGTACTAACAACTCAACTGGAAACCCACCTAATGTATAATCCTCCTGATATTCATAACAGGCGTGCAAGGTGAGACACACAGAAATATCAAATCATAAACTCAAATATACACAATAAATAAAAAGTAAAAGTAGAATTCCAATCCCCTGAGCTCTTATAGGACAGGATTTATAGCCAGGTCCATTTTCAAAATAATGATCTGTGTTGTATTTGCCCAAGTAAATGGAAGAATTTTCTGATTCTGAAGATGCACTTGGAAACAGAAAAAGGCACTTTTAAGTTACACAACACACAGAAAGCGAGGATAAATGATTTCCTTTCAGTCATCTAGCTGGAGACAGGCAGACCAAATTCTAGGAGACAAAACTCTGTCCTAGAGCTTGTCCGCATCTGTGATTCCAGATGGTATCTGGAGTTCAAAGATATATAATTGAAGAATCAGGCTTTTCTGACATTTTTTCTCAAATCCAAGAGTTTGTAGTCCATCATGATCAAAGACCATGATCACAGTCTATGGGATTGTACAGGCCTTGGCTTGCTTGTGCCCCCCTGAGCTTTATTGTGACTTCATGTTTCTCCTTGATGGATATTTTTAAATTTCTTTTATTTTTTGTGATAATAATATAATCACATCACTTCCTTTTTTTCTTCCATCCAAGCCCTCCCATATAGTCCTCTTTATTTCTCTTTAAAATTCCTGGGCTCATTGCAATATATGTGCAATGTAGATATATGTTTCCTAAATACATAAGGACAACCTGGTGTCTAAATAAATCCATCTGATACATTCCCTTGCCAAATCTCTAACAAAGCCCAAATTATATGAAATTTACTGATTAATACTTACATATTTTCACATGACCAGTATCATATTTCTCTCAAAGGTGTTTTATAGATACAGTATACATATATTTATATCTAATCAATCAATTGACCATATTATAGGTAAATAAATTATATGCAATTACTACTTAACTTATTCATTTTAAAATTATGTTTTTTAATTATAAACTGTTTGGCCTATTAGCTCAGACTTATTATTAACTAGCTTTTACAACATAACCTATAATTCTTATGTTTAGCCACATAGCTTGGTACCTTTATTGTGTGAGGTATTCTCATCTTGCTTCCTGGGCATCTGGCTGGTACCTGCATCTCTCTCTGCCTTTCTTCTTCCCAGGAAGTCTTAGTCTGTTCATTACGCCTATTCTTCCTGCCTGACTACTGGCCAATCAGCATAAAATTACTCTTATAATATGTCAAAAGCCAGCTTTTGGCTGGGGAGATGCCTCACTCAGAAACATGCTTGGAGGGCAGGCACAAAGTTCTGTCAATTCCCGTAGTCATGCATCTTCAAAAGTTTTCTCCTTCATTATCTGTTCCTTGTGACATTATGATCGCAGATAAACTAGAAATATCAAGCATCAAGCGGCAGCTTGACATTTCCTTTAAGGATTTTCCATTTGAACTGGACACCATTTTGAAATTTAAATATTATATCCTTGTGACTCACTCAAACAAGCCGGTGGGCACTATGTGCATTTGAGCAAAAGCTGATGGTTTTAATAACATTCTTTAGAACATATAAAGTGTTACTTCTATAGTGTCCAGAGGGGACCTTCTAGATTTAGTACTTTTTACTGAGTTAATTAACAAGATCCATATCCCATTATAATAAACCTCTTGGCAAACGCAGCCAGCCGTCACTATCTTATTTTAATAACCACAGTCTTCTCTTACAGCTTATCTACCACTGGAGCCAACCCTACAAATTTTACACCCTGCTAGTGCTGAGTGTGCAATGTCTTTAGACAGACCTGGCTGCTCTCTAAATCTGGGTGAATTGAGGATAAACAAAATGTATGTAAGTGGGTCAGGGAAGAATTCAAAGTTGGGAGGATTGAACAGATGATGCCAAATTGCATTTTCATCAGTCTAAATGGGCCATACTGTGTACTCATGAGTAACACATCTTTGCACATAGGCGAGTCCAATATATCTCCTATATGATCACTTGTATGCTCAGAAGATATACAAAAAATCCAAGATGCATTGAAATGTATTTTAACATTCATCTTTCTAAGAGGTTTCTCATATTTTCTTAATCTTATGAATAAGTGACCATCTAAACCCAATTGTTTCTATCCATCTATCCAATATTATCTTCTATGACAAGTAGAGGAGACTGAGTCCAACAAGAGGACCTGTGGAGTCCCTTGTTAGTGGAGGCAGTAAAGATGGACAGGTTCCTGCCATTGTTCTGCTTCAAGGTTGGGGATGAGACTGGGGATCTCTATATAGAGAACAGGAAGGAGAGTGAAAATCTGCCTGCCTGATTCCCAGACAGAGGGCCCAGCAGTATTTCAGGGCAAGAGTGCCTCCAGGTGTTGGCAGGTGAGACAGAAGGAGAGGTAGGAAGGCTGAAGAGTATCTGTGGACTCCAATGGGAACAGGAGTAAAGAGAACAGTCTCAGGTGGTGGGCTGCTATAGGGCTGGACATAAGACTAGGAAATTGGAGTTTGAGGACAGGAAATTGATTGACCATCAACTGGATCCTAGGCTGATATGGCCAGTGGGTTTTCAAGCAAAGAGTGTCTCTTGTTGGTGGCTGAAACTAAGTAATGGAGTGAAGGAAGAATTCTGAGAGAATTCCTGTGGGTTCACCTGTACTGAATGACAAAACTATTCTCCACCCCCGAGACAAGGAGTCCACAACAGAACAAAGTATGCAAAATGTTCAGGTTGGTGAACCAATGAGATTTACTTGGGTTATTTAAAGGAGTATGGTGAGGAGTTCCTTACAGAAGCAGAAATGACTCAAAAACTCAAATGACATCAAACCCATCCCAGCCTGGGTGACAGACAGTTCCCAAGAGCTGGGAACCTGGAGCACAGTGTGCAGCCTGAAGGCGGTTTGGCAAAATTGGATTGTGTAGTTGTTTTGTTTTGTTTTGCAATTTTATTTTTAATTCAAGAAGGTTGATAAGGTTCAGAAAAGCTATGCAAAAGACTAATCATAATTTTAATTTAAATGTGTCTTCCTCCTGCCAATTCACAAGCATATTGAATGTGAGTATGAATGTTGTTTAGCAGGCAAACTTTCGAATAGATTTTTGAGAAGCTTCTGCAGAACATTCTTTTCTGCTCTTAGGAGAATTGCTATAATCACACACCTAAAAACCTTCAACAATATAAAAACAGACTACCTCGTGGGCACGCAGAGATAAAAACCCACCATCTTCCTGGGATTTTTTCGGGATTAGGTAGAATCACATCCCAAAGACTTTGGGAATATACAATGCTGCCTAGAATAGGTTATAAAAATCCATTATATTATGTTAACAAAATTTTATAACTTTGAGATGTTCATATTCCGAATTTTATTATAAAAATTTCAGAAACTGAAAATCTGGTTTTGATCCTAAAGACATTCACGTGCTTCAATGAATGGTAATTACTATAGCAAAACACAAACATTTAAGCCCCCAGATAGAAGACTGGAATATATTATCAACAAAGTCTGAACAGATCGTACTGGCATAGCCAGTAACCTATTTTATAATTGACATACTTTAAAGTGCTACCCAGTGGACTCAGTCTGAAGTCTCCAGGATTCATATTCATGGGAAAAGATATTTCACACTTAAAGCACAATATGTTTCTCACAAACACCCCAAGCTTTTCTTACATATTTATGGAGCAATTTATATGAAAAAACGTATATCTCAAAATTTCTAACCAATTCTAACTACTACTCTAACCAATGTACTGCAAAGAATAAGTCAGAAAAATAAAATATATATGACTTATAGTGCAAAAGTCACATTTTTAAAATGATGAATATGAATTTATTTGGATATTTTAATATAAAATGTTTTGTTTTAATAAACAAAGATCCACCACCAAGCATAATTGGTAATTACTTGCAAATATTGAACGAAGGGCTTATAATCTGCCCTACGTCACAGAGAAGAAAGACATTTACTCTTATAGGGAATCTCATTAGTCCCGTAAGAAGGGAGAAGCAATGCAGGAACTAAGTTTTTCTGGCTAAGGACAATGCAAGAGGATTCAGTAGCTTCTGAGCTTCATTGTGCTTCTGTGGTAGAAATGACGGCTGCACAGGGAGTTTCTGCCTCTGACAGCAGCATGTTCACCAGAAAGAATGTGCTTATTCACACAGGTGTCATTTGTGCCCCAACTTAAACAAATTTTGTTTCATACTTTTAAAATCATTCCAAATCGTGGTTATTTCTTCTATGTTTCTCAGGAATTATTTTCTTCTCTCTAGAGAAATATATACATATGAAACTGGAATGAGTTAGAGACATTGTCACTGGGGCCCACAACTCAGCCAAGAAACGTGTGTGTTGTTTGTTCTTATAATTTAGATTGAATCCCAAGAAATGCCTTCGGCCACAGACTTCCCTGATATAACAAGTATTCATAAAAGGAAGTAGTGGATTTCTTGTGCTGAAGCCTCCTAAATACAATCTTTTTCTTTGTTTGTGGCTGTGGACAAATGGCTTTGTCAATAGATAAGTGAATTACAGGATCCAGCTCCGCAGTAATGAGAAAATACCACAGCTGGTCACCACCCGCTGGTATTATTGGGTAGTCACAAAAGGTTCTAGATGATCTCTGATGATTCAATTATGGCCCCCACCCCGTTTCAAAACAGAAAGTGATAATTCGATTATTATGGATGTTGCTTCTTAAAATGCTATTCACCAATACACGATGAAATCAGCTCAAGGAGCTGCTGCCTGGGTTGTGCCTCTTCTCACGATGCCATTTGTAACAGGAGAGCCAATTTGAACACCCACCACCAAAGTTCATGCACAGCAGGCTAGCCGTGCATCTGTGTCTCTTTGCCTGTTAGGGTTGACTCTGTGAATAATAATACAAATGATAAAATTGGAGTGTATGGAAAAGTCACATTAATGTCACTGTGAAGTACAAATGACTCCATTCACAAGGCAGGTATATTTCCTGCAATGGTCTTTATCATCCGACTTGTTCGGAGGTCATTGGTTTGTAGAGAAACAGCATGCGGTGAGATTTGTTTATTTGCCATGCATTTTTCTTCTACTGAGATTGAGGAGAGAAATGTGTGTGTGTGTGTGTATGTGTTCAGGTCTGGAATGATATACACAAATGATATACACAAACAACAAGGCTAGCAGGTCGTGTTTGTACTGGACTCAGCTGGTTATATTTGTATGTTTGTGCATATGTTGTGTGTATACATGTACACAAACATACAAATACAAAAAGAAAAAGACTCAACCTGAGAAGTGGGAAAATGGAAGGGAATTGAGAATAAGTAGCTAGGAGATGTTGATGGGAGGAAAGGTATGAGGGAAAGGAATGTAATTCTATTTCAATTAAAGCCATATTTAAAAATAAAAATAAACTCTGGAAGAGAAGATAAAGTGCCGCCTTGACTCACTAGACAGTGCTAGCACACATTAACAGTTTTAGGAAGCGTAATAGTGACAGATGCAGGCTTTCCTCTGATGCTTCTCTGAAGCAGTCGGTTTGTACTGAGGCACAGGTCGGAAGGCGGCACCGACGAGACAAACAGGCCAGCAGCAGAGTCAGGCAGCAATGGAGCCAAGTGTGGACAACCAGACAGAGGTGGAAAGGGAAGTTAAGGGGCCATAAAACGTACGAAGCACGGCAGAAAAGCTGAGGCCAACAAAAAGAGAGCGAAATGTAATAAAAATGAAGGTGACATTTAATCACCTCGGAACCAAATGCTTCCCCATGAAAAATAGCTGTCTGCAGCACAGTTGAAAGACAAAGTGCTTTAAAAAACATGCCGAGAGTATCTTCTCCCTAACTTCTTTAAAGGACACCTTGCAGGGCGGTGGTGGCGCATGCCTTTAATTCCAGTACTCAGGAGGCAGAGACAGGAGGAGCTCTGTGAGTTCAAGGCCTGCCTGAATCTGCAAAGAATTTTAAATATTTTTGGAATTGTTATTTTGAGAAAAATACAAAACTTCTGAACACATAGCTGAACTCCCACCCCCACTGATACTTTGCTGTGCCAAGCTATGGAGCGGAAGAGGCACTAAGGCCACCTCGAGGCAAGACCCATAAACTTCTTCCCTTCACAGGCTGTTAGCTGGATGTCCCCTGGGGTGCCCACAGAAACTATCTCATGACAGAAGCAGAGCCTAAAGTCATTATGCACAGATCTGAGGGAGAACTCTCCTTCCCTACCACTAACCCAAACCACTCCTCACCCTGGCTAATAGGTTAGCAAGATTAATATCTAGTGATGACCTGTAAGATGGAGTGTAACTATCAATGCAGATAGGAGAAGTAACACAGACTACTAAATCTAGAGATGTAGCCTAGTTATATTTAAGGCTATGCTAACTACAATATTAGGAACAATGAGAATTATACAAAAATAAATTATAGAAAGATTATTGAACGTTTATTTTTTTCTGAACATTTCTATACTGGGCTATCTTATAAAAATTTGAATTCATGTTTGTTCACCGAGTCTTCTGTTTTTAATTGGTTTCCCGGACAATAGGGCTCCAGTTGACTTACTCATTCCGTGTTTATTAACTCTTTACACCATTCCCTTGTCTCCCCTGCTCCCACCCCATCCCTGTCTGAACCTTTCCACCCCAATATTCCCCTTCTCTATCCTGATTTACCTTATGTGCCGCAGCCCTTCCTCATTTTGTGCAAGCCCCACCTGCTGCCACCTGCCTTCCAGGCGTACCCCAAGGGAAAGACACAGGATTAAAGAGACAGCATTAGCACCCCATATGAGGAAAAAAAAAAACATGTAGTATATGTATTTCTGGATCCAGGGTTTCTCATTAAGTGTAACACTTTTCCATTACCAACCATTTATCTGAAATTTGATCTGAAAATATTATAATTTATTTTTCTTTATAGCTGAGTAATTATGTACCATGTCTTCATTACTCACACATCAGTTGATGGGCATAAGGGATAATTCCATTTTCTAGCAATAGTGAATGAAGCTACCGTGAACACAACTGTACAAGTGTCTCTGTAATGGGACATAAATTCTTTAGCATGTATGCCTGGGAGTTTGGTAGTTGGGTCATACAGTACATCTGGTAATTGGATTCAAAAGCACAGGAGGGAGTTTGAAGGCAGATACAAAGCAAGTTAGATAATACCTATCCTAGAATGAGTGGATCACCAAACCAAAACCCCAGTGGCAACTCTGGGATGCCTTTATAGGAGATGTTGTTCAATGAGAACCTAAAACCTCCCCACAGCCATACAGGCTTTTGCTATTCATCTGGTTTGCCCATCAAAACTAGCTGAAACAGCCCTATTGCTGAAGACATTGCATTCCTTGGGTGCAAGGTAGATAACTCAAGATGCCACTTAGCTGGTAGCTTACCCCAGGCTAACTAACTAGTTTCCAAGGTGCCAGATGGCTCTTAGCAGTGTAAAGGCATTACCAGTTTTACCCGGGTGTAAACTCTATGAATGAGAATACCATTCTAACAGGCATAATGTCCCACAGGTGCAGGAGTAGCCTGGAGTAACCAGCCACTCCTTACGTGAATTGAAGGCCTTCTTTATAAGAGGGAAGAGTCTTGGTTTAGGGGTCTTGACTAATGCTGAGCTGAATGAACACAGCGACAAACCACCTTCTCAATATCTACATGTATGCCTACAGGCAAAGCCTCCTCTCAGACTTAAACAGAGAAACTTCTCCTTGCATTGAACAGCAGGGAATACAGGGAGACATGGCTGCCCAAGATTCTGAAGGCTCGGCCCCACATACAGCATTTACGTCCCATCCTTTGTGCTCAGGGAACATTGTGGAAGAGGAGGTAGAAAGATGTGAGAGCTGGAAGATGAGAGAAGGGTTACAAGATGTTGTCTCCTAAGCTTAGTATAGCCGTAGCAATCCTGAATTATTTAGTAGCTGTGTCTATTGACTTCCTAGTAGTTGACTCTGGAAGAAGGGGTTCATGGCTCCACAGCATCCAATGCAGAACTATTGGAAACTAAGATTCTAGAGTAGGGAGAGGAATAGAAGCTAGTTATGAACAGAGTAGGGAGAGAGTAATAAGAATGCATTCTATCTACATGTGAATTTGTCAAAGAAAGAACAAACACTATTAATAAAAATTAAACAAAAATTGAATTAATAAAATCTTACCTAATTCTAAAAGGAAATTTGTGCAAGACATTAAATTTAAAAGGTAGCACAATACTGTTAAGATGAATTATGATCACAATTTATATACACAGTGTAGATTCAGTTGTTTTAGAAAGTTGAAATTATGAATAACTTTGTTATTTTCACCAATTATTCAAATACTTTCTATCAAATATTTGCTATATTAAAAATATTCTAAGCATGTTTATTACAAAAATGGGGGGAATGAAGGAAGAAGCAGAGAGAGAAAGAGAAGGGAAATAAAGAAAAGCTCAAACTTCGTGCTTAGCATACTGTAGCTTTCAGTTATACCAAGCTACCCCAGCCCACAAGCCAGAGCTTCTCAAACAGGATGCTGCAGACAGCTGCAGATGAGCTGAGACAAGCATCCTCCAGCCCTGGACAGCATGACACCTTGCTATGGGAACAGCAAGCACACATACAGGTCACCAGCAGCCTTGCTGCTGAGCCTGGTGTTCAGTACACAGACAGATTCTGTACACATAAACACAGTCTGAACAACACTAATCCTCATAAATACAACATCCTGGCTAGAGAAAAGGAGTGAGCATTATACACCCATTACCTGATTGATACAGAATGCCTAGGGTGCATACATTAAGAAAAGGTGAACTGGGACTTGAGAAATGACTCAATGGTCCTCTTCCAGAGGACCCAGGTTCAATTCCCAGCAACTGCGTGGCAGCTTGCAACTGAAATCCAAAACCCTCACAGACATATGGACAGGCAAAACACCAATGCACATAAAATAAAAAAAGGCCAATTATTTTAGAAAAAAATAAAATGTAAATAAAAGCATTCCCAGCACCACAAGACCTAAATTAAATCAGTACTAGCTAAAAATTTATTGCAATAATATGCATAGTAAATCTAGTGTAACTATTTTTAATTAATAGAGACTAAAATAATAGGTTTATTCTCTACCTGGAAAATTTGCTACCAAAACCTGGCAGTAGTTTATTTATCATTTCATTGTGAAACATTCCCTGTCTCTTAAATCAAGACATTTTACAATACCTATATTTTTATAGGTAATATTTATTGTTGGTTTAGTGGGACGTAAAATCACCATGGAAGCAATCTATGGGTATATATCTGAGCATCATTCCAGAAACTTTACCTGAGCATGGAAGACCTGCCCTAAAGGCTAGGGGCACCATTCTATAGGCCAGGGCCCCAGCCTGGATGAAACAAAGAAAGCTATGTTAGTACCAGCATGCCTTGCTCTTTGCGTCCTGCCTAGGGACGCAACATGATGAGTTTTCGCTGCCGCCATCATTCCTTCCCTTCCACAGTGGCGCACTGTACCTTCTAAGTCTGAGACAAATAAATTTTTACTCCCTTAAAGTTTTTTTTATTTACTTTATTATTATTATTATTACTATTATTATTGGACAGGCTGTTCCTCACTGCAATGGGGCAAGTACCTAATACAACAGTAAACGTGTAGACATCAACAATGACAGATAAATGAGTCAGGTTTTCCTTCCCTTGGCAGTGTCTTACTGGCACGAATGAACCATCTGAGGATGAAATATTTTTTGGAGTCCTAGGACACAGACTGAAATCTCATAGGGCATTTCCATTTGGATGATCCAGAGTGAGAAAACATGAATTTAAGACTCTTTCTTATCCTTCCCCACTGCCACGAGATGTTAATTGAATTTCCAGGAATACCCTCCTAGCCCAGCAACACGTGATTGTGAGTGAGTTCCAGGAGTCCTTTGGCCCCGTTGAATATACTTCATTAAAATATTTGTATACTAAATGCTTTGCCGGAGATAAGAGAAACTATATCGGTGTTACAACTCACAGCTGTAAGCAAAGACTAAACAAGCAGAATTGTGCACTGAAGTGCAGGTCTTAAAAAGAATTATGAACTGCTCTTCCCCCTCATGTGCGCCACCAGGAAAATAAAAATCATCAAATCTTTGGTTTTCATCACACTTCTCAGACATTATGGCTAAAGTGCTACACTTTTGGTGTTTAAAACTTAGGTAAATTTAAATTATTTTCAGAAATTCTTTCCTTGTAGTGTAAAAACAGAAATGTATTAAAGCACTGCTTTTCTGCCTTGGAAATGTGCTGCATTTTAAAGGCCGTAAAAGCAGAAGCACAGAACTTGTCGAGTTGATTAGTTCTGAAGGGAAGGGGGGCTGATAGGAAGAGTCCTGGGCCCATGAGGTCAACTGTTGCCTGCCCATTGGGCCAAGGAAACCCCAGCAAAGCTAGCCCTTCAGAGTGAATAATGGAGCTATCACCCAGTTTTTTGTGTCTAGCAACTATCTCTTCCAGTTTAGCACCTGGTACTCTGCATTCTAGAGTATGGACTGGTCTGTATGGCAATGTGTGCCCCTCAGGTGGGTGGGAGGACTTTTGACGTATCACGCCTATCACTGTATCATCGGCTCTAGGCACTGTGTTGGTACATGTGAGTCTCTAAATAAATATGAGCAAATAATTTAATGCAAGCATGTGTTCACCTATCCTATAGGTAACTACTGAGCCAATGGGACAGGTAGATAATCTTAGGTTAGCCCTATCCCAAGCACTAGGATTAAGAAGGGTGGGAAAAACATGAATTAGATGAGGTACAGTGTAGCAAATACAAGCCAGTAGCTGGAAAAGGAGCTGGGCGAGGGACATGCTGGTTCTCAAGCATCACAGCAGGATGGTAAGCTCTGTCCTAGGGAAGGGAAGGACCGTGAGGCTCTGGCACGAGAAGACCAAGATCATTGGCGTAAGATGTTTCAAGAGGTCTCAGCACAGGCCTAGGAGATTGGGAGGTGGGCTCTAAGTTAAAAACTGAACGCTGCACCTACTTGGCAGGTCAGTGCGCAAGTGAGATGGGAATGTAAATCAAAGCCTATCCCAGCTAGTGACTGGATAGTGCGACCACAAGCTGTAGTGTTAGGGATTGTTCATACATTGTGGCATACAGGCCTGGAGAAGGCTGAATCATGGGGTCTTTGAACTGAAATTCCTGCAATCCTGAGGTTGGTCAGCTTTGTTGCTATGGCTACTTGAAAGCACCAAACTTTCAGCTGAAATGAAACCAGAAGTAAGTTTTTCTGCTAGTATTCTAATAGTTTTGTGTTTTAAGACAATACAGAAAAATTCGGCTTATGAGTAATTGAATGGTAAGTTTTAAAAGAGTAAGTGGTAATTATTTGAGTAGGTAGTCACCAGAAAGCAGCGCTCTTTCACAAGGATTAGGAGGTGTGGCTTTGTTGGAATAGGTGTCACCTTGGTGGAAGTGTGTGACTGTGGGTGGGCTTTGAGGTTTCAGGAGCCTGCACCAGGTGAGTCTCTCTCTCTCTCTCTCTCTCTCTCTCTCTCTCTCTCTCTCTCTCTCTCTCTCCTCTCAGCTATTGCTCCAGCACCAGCCTGCTTGCCATTATGTTCCCTGCCATGATGATAATGGACTAATCCTTTAAAACTACAAGCAAGCCGTCAACTAACTGCTTTATTTTATAGGAGTTGCAGTGGTCATGGTGTTCAGCGCAACAGAACAGTGACCAGGACAGAAGCCGAAGTGAAGCCTCTTTTGTACACACGATGGTGTCCGTGTGTCCTGTAACTGTAACATTTTTCATTAGAAACCAAAACAGACACACAGATAAAGAAAAGGAGAAAACTAAAGACTAACTCAAATATATGAAAAGAGTATTGGCTAAAAATAACACATCACAACTGTCTAATTAGAATGGAGGGTAATGTCAAACTTTGAAACATGAACTCAGAGATGAAATTCTGATTTCATACAGTGCAAGCGTAAACACATTTGCTCTTGTGGAATGCAATCTGGCAGAGTATGTTCAGATGCAGGCTGCCTGAGCCCTGCCCTAGAGTTCTCTCATTTGAGTAAGAAATCCAGATAAATGCTCCCTGGAGTCCAGGGTTCTCCAGAATGCATAATGCATGATGGCTGGGGACTGGAACGACCCTAGTATTCATCAAGGAGGACACAAGCGCTAATATGTACTTGATGAGTGTGGTTGGTGCCAGGCCGTTTTTCACCACAGAAATTAGATTACATCACAGGGTGGCAAATCTGAAGTGCAAAAATCAAACTAAATGGAGTACAAACTCTAGAGGACCAGAGCATCTGTGTAAACCAAACTCCATATGCCCAGAAACTAGCACATTTCAATTTCGCGAGCATTAAGAACTCTTGGCAAACGTGTGGAATAGATCAGGGTCGATGACAGATGCAAAGCATGAACAGGGGAAGATGAAATGGCTGTAATGAGGGACTGCTGGAAGGGGCCAGTTAGGACACCTGCTGGATGTGAGCACTGCACCCACACCGTTCTCTGACCTTCAGGTTTGACACAAGCACACTATCCTTCCCTCCGAATCGTAATGCAGGCACATTTTCATTTTAGATAAAAGACACAAATATAGATTGTGTGTGAAATTTTGTGTGGTGATCCTGTGGTGGGTGGACAGAGCTCCCCAGAGTCAAGACTGCTTGCAAAGCAAGGAAGATCCCAGCCGTTTCCAGATGAGTGATCAGCCTGTTTCTTTGCATTCATTTCTGCAACATGGTCAGCTCTCTACCATTCCTGCCTCACCCCTAGGTGTTCACACTAAGTCATTATTGCTAAGTGCATTGCCCTCTTGTTCTGCTGCTGTTTCCTATGTAGCCCAGGCTATCCTGGAACTCCCAACTCCTGCCTCAACACTTCGTGTGCCCGAATGGCAGGTGTGTTCATTCTTATTGATCTGTAGCAAACTATCCTGTTGAGAATACTTCAGGGGCTCTGGAAATTCAGGTTTTAACAACCTCATCCCTTTAAGCGAAATTTTAATCTCTCTGACATGTACAATCAAATGTTTCCTTAGGAAGTTTTATGTAACTGATCACAAGGTTGAAAGAAATTATATACTAAAACACTCCAAAAATTATCACGGCATCAAATTACACAGAACATCGACAAAATCAGGAAATAAGATAGAAACCCTTGTCAGAGTTTTTTTTTTTTTTTTTTTTTTTTTACAACACGGATAAAAAAGCAATCAAATATAAAAGTCTGAGTAGAAAACCAATTCCAGAAGTCAGATAATAATAAACTTATCACTATATTAGAGTCACAAACTTATATACACTTTATTGAAGCCCATATACAGAATTTTTTTCACAAACTTTCTCATATAAAATACATTAATATTATATAAAGTAACTTCATTTTTACTGCCGAAAATCTAATCTGAAAGGTATGAAATTATTTTTTTATTCAATTATTTGGTTTCATTCTTAGAAGCCTCCACTGGGCAAGTATATCTTTATCACTTATAAAATGTGCTGCTTATTTGGAAGACCAGAGCAATCTGTGCCCATAAATAAATAAATGACAGTATTTGGTCCCCTTCAAAACAAAGTGACACTAGCTTCATGAATGACTATGTTTTTCTGTTCCTTGAAACTTTGGACTTCACAGAAAAAAATAATTCACTTTTATTCATCCCTCTAAACACTTACACGGCTGAGAGAGCCATTCTAGGATAATCTGATTCGTCCTAAAACCTTTCCCATGTGGTGTACAAATGCTATGTCTTGAAAGCCATCCACTGTACATCACTGGGGAGTGATACAATTTATGACCTAAGAACACAAGATTAAAAGCTTGAAACCATTGTACATTTAGAATCCTTCTTTCGGCCTAACGTTGTTCTACCTTTTGTCTATGGGAACAAAAATGATAAGAAAGTGAGTTCTGAAGGGATGAACCCTGTCCCTTTCCCTTTGCTTCCTAGGGTTAAGAGGCAGAAGCAACACTTATCTGTACTCAGAAGCAACAATAAGGAAGCCACCCTAACCCACTGCAGCCAAAGGCAGCAGCATCAACATAAAGACTCAAGTAGTAAGAATCTGCAAAAACACTTCAGGAAAAAAATAACTAAGGAGACATAAATATAGCCTAGTGAGGGTTGAAAACATGAGACAATGAACAGCTATCATAACATTTTCTCTGCTCTCAGTCCAGGGAACCCACGTCCAGGTAGAATCCAGGTGCATGTCTTAACGATACTCTAATACCAACATCCCAGCACGTTCTGCAGTGAACCAGGATAAGCAGGTCAACAGGTGAGTTTCCTGGGTATTAAAAGAGGAAAATGCTTTCTATCCAGGATGGCGGCATTCTCTCAGCAAGTCATGAAGTTTGTAAGGGACACCAGGAGTCCAAGGAATGTCACTTTATCTGTGGCCGAAGGGGTGGATCATCACTTCTGAGTGCGTACTGGTTTTATACAGACCTGAGTTCCAGGCACCGCAGCCACACTGGGCAGCTCACAGCCACCTGTAACTTCAGTAACTCCATCTTCTTGCCCTCTTCTGGCCTCTACAAGCACCCAAACTAATCTGATAGCAAAACATAGATACATACCTATACGCATAATTAAAATGACAAAATTATAAACAATATTAAGATCATTTTCTCCACCAACTCTCACTGTAGAGAGTCTGTAAAGAGGGTAATCTGAAAACTTTCATGTGTGTGTTTCTATGACTTCTCCAGAACTTTCCTCATATACACATGTCCTCTTCATGGTCAAGAAAGTAAAATAATCCTGACTTACATTTTTTATATTTTTATTAATTTTTTTAAAATTCGGATTAGTTTCCATCCCTAATCTTCCAGATCCTCCCCACTTTCCACCCATGTAACTGCATTCCTTCTTTCTCTTTAGAAAGCAAACATGCATATTTAAAAAAAAATCTAGAGACGAAAGCAGTAGATGGAAACTAAAACAGAGACCCAGAACTGGACAGCGTACAGAGATGGAGAGACCTTGGAACACTCAGTCCTAAATTGGATGGCTTTATGAAACCTCTCCCTGGGGCTCAAAGAATGATGCAGAGGCGGCGGTGGAAAGAGAAGAACCAGAGAAGATGGAAGACACGAAGAAAACATGGTCCTACTGACATAAGACTGATGTACGTATGGACTCACAGGGACTGTGGCAGCGTGTGCAGGGCTTGCACAGGTCTAAGCAAGATGGGGGTCCCAAGGATGAGAAGGGAAGTAGACACAAATCCCCATCCATAACCTGAAACTGTCTCCTATAGTTAACTGCTCACGAAGGAAAGGAGTTTCCACTAACAGTGTAACTTTGCATATAAACATTTAAGGTCATGCCCCAAGGCAAGATGTAGATGGTCAACCCAGAACCAGCTCAATGGTATTTTTGGAGATTTTTGTTTGTTTGTTTGTTTCATATTACTTTGTTTGAGCTTTTTGTGGTTTCTGATTTTTGTGTTCTTTATGGTTGTATGGGGGGGGTGTTTCTTGTGCTTTTCCTGATTTTTTTTTAATATCTGGTTTAATCTACATTTTACTTTGGGGATTCTGTTATTTTCAGCTTTCTTGAAGAGCATTGTTTTACAGCCACGTATATTTCCTTCTGAGTATCTACATGTCTTTGGTGTTTGTGTTTATTGCATGCTTCATGTCCAAAAGGTTTCTGCATGTTTTTAAAACATTAGAAATCATTTCATTTTAAATCAGACCCATCACAATTTCTTTTTAATATGTGTGCTATTAGCATGCATTACTTGTATATGTCAATGAAGTTAAATGTGATAATTCCATATGTGCAGACAGTCGAGACGGATAAAAATCCAGCTCCTTGAGCCCAAACAAAGCACATGCATGCCTGTAATAAAGGGCAGTAATTTACCTTAATTAAAATGTTCTTTTGTGGAGAAGCAGGCATGGCTCAGGACTGTACACATTAGGTACCATGAACGTCTATTACTACCCCTAGAATTATTTTATTAATTGTTTGAGATAAGCAGCTATTTTTATGCAGTAAGTCTGCAATATCTAGGCTTCAGACTTCACTACTGCGCTCTTGTTTGAGCAATAGCAATAATAATCAATTATTTGCTAACATAACAAATTATTATTGAGAACCTAGAAGGTACATTCATTAAAAAATATATAAAAATAGTTTATGTTTGAGTCGAACTATTAGTAAGCAACTTGGAAAGTATAGTTTTAAATGTATTGGGAACATGAACGTCCTTGAGCCCACAGATCTCCAGGGAAACCAGGAATATTAAAATTCAACAAGACCTTTCTCTTTTTTAAAAATTTGAGTATATTATTGATTTTGATTTTTGAAAATATGAAACAACTTTAGCAAACTGAGGCATGCTGTGACCACAGAACTGTCACAGGATCTAGCGAAGCTGAAATGTATTGTTTTATGATTATGTTTGCAGAAATCTGGTTTCACATCATTTGTAATATAATAAAACATTGACTTCTACTGCACTTCCCCAAGAGGAACTCCATACACACTGAAGTAGCCACTTCCCCATGCAGAAATGTAATACAGGTGTGCCAAGACGTTCATAGAATAGAAAAGCTTGCTAGAGTGTCAAAAGTTATAAAATGAGAACACTCCAAAAGTCACTTGAACTTAGTATCATCCTACACGTTTATTTTTGGAGAAATGTGCTCTGACATTTTCTTTTTCCCTTGGCACACTGATGGTAGACCCAGTGTGTCTGGAGGCTGTTATGTGCACCGCCCGAGCTCTGAACACTTCCCTAGCATGTACTACTGTTCTAGTCCCAGGTCCCCAGAGGACACAAGCATCTCAACTCACCATGTTGTTAGTGTCAAAAAGGTCGTGCAATGACCATTGCACTTGAAGGCTCCCTAGAGTCCACTGTAAGTCATAAGAAAGAATGAAAACCCAGAGTAAAAAGGTGACTAGATCCTGCAGAAGAGGCCTAGTGGAAGTGAACCAAGAAAGCTACAGGCTGTCTGGACAGGCGACCTCAGCACGGTGTCCATTGGTACCAGACAGACAGAGCTCCCCTAGGACCAGAAGGCATCGTCTTCAGAGTGCTGCTAGACCAAGCACAGCCTTCTGAACTGAGATTTTCATTACCACTCAGTCACAGGCGTGCGCACAGTTGAGGAGGCCATTAAAGTTAAGTTACACGAGCTGTGAGGTGATCATAGCTTGCTCAGTCTCTCATGAGCAACTTTAAGGACTAGTTCCCTTAATGGGTACAGGAAATCATTTCCTGTTGGATGCCAGGCTTTCCCTGGCTCCTTGAGGTGCTATGCAGGACTGTTTAAACAACCAGTCTAGCTTCCTGCCATCACCTCTGCTCGCTCCACCGGCTAGGGGAATTAGCATAGAGAGCCTTATCCTCTATTGGCATGGTAATTCCACCTGCAAAGAAGGGTTCTTGCAGGGGCGCCTGCTCTGTCTGCCACTGCAGCTAGCTCGGCACCCCCTGCCTGAAGGCACCTGTCACACAGGCGCCAGGCTCTCATCGCTTTGTTCCCACTCCTGGCTGGGAGGGGGTTCTCCTCCTTTGGGCCCTAAGTATATTAACCCGGAATTTCGCTGAATAAAGTTGGCATTTACCTTTTGGGCAAATGACCCAAATCTCTCTGTGTGTGTCTGTCTGTTTTTAACTCCTAGGACATTGTTCCAAGCTCGCAGTTGGATACGGGAGGTGCGCAACCATATCAGGGGGGAAGGGATTTGCAGAATTGGGTGGAACAATTTCCTTCTCGATAACTAATACTAGCTTGTCCCAGCCCCATCATGAGAGAACATGGTGGCCTACTGACATCCCTCATCCCACTGTTCCTTTCTCAGTTGCTTTCCTTGTCCCCTTGACTTGGCAAGAGTCTCAGGAACAAAAACGCGATCTTTAAGAGACAGGAATCTTGAGGCTTGGTGCTTGCCTTGCTCAGGGATTACACAGAAGGGATATGAAAAATAAAGTGGAAGCCAAGATAACAGAGTTACTGTGGAGTTCGCTGCCATAATTCTGGTAAAGTTAGTTACTCTTTGCCAACACAGATGAAATATCCATAAAGAGGCTGAACAGCTGCAAGAGGACGAAAATGAGGTAGCTACTATTCCACCGGCCTCCATCTTAGAGCAGAAGTAAGGCAGCAAGCGAATACCTGCCTTTTGATTCTCTGAGAAAGAAAATTGGAACTCCACAAGAGAGAGATGGGTCTCTAACGTCAGAGACATAAGAAATGACAGCAAAGGTGCACCTCCCTGGCCAGGAGAGGCTACAAGCTGTCACGATAATTTAAGCCAGAGAGTCGCAGTTAGCCCATTCCTCTAGTTGACGCAATCTAGTGAGCCTGCAGACAGGAATATTGCAATCATAGACTTTGCCTGTATCACTGCAAATGCTTTTCTCAAGAAGGAAATACTCTGGGCAGCCACCAGACCCCAACCCAGAGAATCTGTTCATAGAAAGTAGCACCATCTTGAAAGCAGGTATCTAGACTATTCCAATGGAAGGATCAAGAGGGTGTATGCACTGTCTCTGTCAGAAAACCCCAGAACCACCAGTGCTTATTCAGCAGGCCTGAGGACCATGCCTCGCAGTTCCCACATTGTAGGTGCTACACAGCACCACTGTCTCTTGTTTAATCAGGGCCTGTGATCACAGCTACCGTCAGAAGCCAAGGCCTTGGGAATTGTCCTCCATGGATTCTCAGAACACATCGTTTTGCTGCCTAAGGCCCTTGAATTACAAGTGCTTTTGCCAGGAACTGGAAACAGATGATCTGACAGTTCCACTATGTTTTGTATGTGGAAAGGAAACATCAACATATCAAAGACATACATGCACACTCCTCAAACTTCCTGTAGCACTGGTCACAGTAGCCAAAAACATGGAATCAGCCAGATTGCTCATAAGTGGATGAATGAATGAGTTAATACAGCCTATTTACACAATGAAATAGGAACTAAAGACAGACAGAAATTAGACAATAGGTACCAAAATACAGTTAAATAGTGTTCTACAGCACAGTAGGGTAATCAAAGTCAATATTAAAATAGAAAAATGGCAATATCAAGGTTCCCAACCTAACTGAAATGTTACAAGTTCAATGAAATAAGAATAAGACTGATTGTCTTTATTTTTATCATTATACATGAAATACAAGTGATGAATTGCCATACTTCAAAATAATGCATGGATATAAGCGATTAAAATTGTTTAAAGGTGATTAAGTAAAGAAGCTTCAAACTGACACAGAATAGTCAACAGTGAAAAAGAACAACCTGTATGCTTGAAAGCACAGCAAGTCTCAAAAGCTTTATGCTGAGATGAAGACACACACACGCACGCACACACACAGACACACACATGCGCGCACACACATACCTTTTTATTCTGTTGGCATCAAGTCTTCAGAAAGACAAAACAAGAATGACTGACAGCTCCTCGGTCATTGCCCGCTGCTGAAAGTGAAGGAGGAAGACTGACTGTCAAAGGAAGGTTTTGAATGAAGGCCACGTCCTGGTCTTCACTCTGGAGATGGCTAGGCAAGTGTGTGCACTATTTTAAAGTTAACCAGTTGCACACCAAGAACTGAGCTTCTGACACTGGACTCAAACTGCACTACAGCTACAATAAACAAATGGACATATGTGAAAAAATAAATGAATGAAATGGAGTATTGCCTGGAATTTATATAATGCCAATTAAGATGATACTATAAAAGTTATATGATATTAACTGCTGTAGAGAGGAATAAGGCAGTCAGGAGAAGTGTGGTCAGTGTAGACTTATGATTGGATATTAAACTGTGACTACAGTCTCACTGAGATGGTGACAGTTGAGCTAAGTACAAAAGCAAGTGAGATGAAGTTCCTAAAACATCTAAGCATTTGAAGCCTAAGCATTTGAGGGCTGGGGGTAGGGGCAGAAGTATGGGACAGAGAGGTCAGCCTGGACTACAGGACACCCTATCACATAAAATAAAACAGAAAAAGGGGAGGTAAGATGGAAAAAGTGAATACTAAGTGAGGCTTCTTGGGCTCCAGAAAAAGGTAGCAGAAAGTGAATAGACAATGTGAATTTAGCATGGGTAGTTTCATTAGACAAAGACAAAACTCCTGAGCCTAAAAACCTAAGGAGGTATTGATAGGACTTTTTGGTCACTATTTTTGACAGAGAGCAAGATGTGTTTGTTTCTTATAAAGATTTTCCAGAAAAATGCAAGCTCAAGTGCAGAGGAGAAAATGGAAAGGGATAAAGAGCAGCTCTTCCCCCTCACCCTTCGGGACAAAGACTGGATAAGGAAGGCTACAGCTGAATGCTTCCTCTGTCTGTCTGACCTGGGGCTTTTAGAGCAGGAATGGCTATTTCTTATAATGTGGTCACTGCAAGCTGACAGATTTATCTGCACAACACTCTGTACCCTACTGAAGAAAGAACTAAAGAAAGAAAATGTTAAGCATAATCCCCCAAAGACGAGTCCCTCTCTGAAAGAACCTAGAATGTAATCCCTATTCAGATTTTATATTGAATCTACACCACCAATAGCATTATTTTGTTCTATTAATTAAAAAATAATAAATTAAGTCTCCAAGTTAATGGTTGAAGTGTGTGTACCCTACGAGGCAGAGGAACAGCAGGGCAGAGGGAAAGGCAGCATAGATTCATACTGATTCAAACAAACAGGGTACACCATCAACATGCCAAATGGAAAAAAAAATGCCTGAGAATATTCCTCCAGATATTGACCATCTGTAAGAAGATATGGCATGTTTTTGTTTAAAGAATTAAGTCACGAAAGATTCATTTTGATAAAGAGCAAGATATAGTTTTTTCCTTATATTTTTAAAACAAATGCATGGCACCATCACTTTCTGGCCAAATAAAATATTAGAGCCACTTGGATAAGTGAAAAGAAGGATGCTTGACAGTTGAGCCACTAACAAACATCTCTCATCTCCTCTTCTTCTACCATAATTTCTCTTCTGTCTTCTCTTTTCCTCAGCTTCTCTGATGTTTATGTCAGTGGCTATTTAGAATACTGATTTCTGTAGGCAGTCCTGGGACAGCTAATTGCCACCAAGGCCTAGTGAGGAGGATGTGGGATGCTTGGATATTGGGGCGGCCATGATTCATCTGGATCACAACAGTTATCAAGGCGGAGATCACCTGGAGCGCTGGGGATTTAAAGTCTAAAAAGAGTAAGACCAAAAATCCCCTGAAGAAGAAATCCGGCTCTGCTGAGCGACTGGACAGACTTCGGAGCTCCATTTTCAGACTCCAGACTATCCTCCACACTCTAATCTTCACAAATTACCCCTTGCCCATCCAGGCTCCCACTGAGAGCACTCCGCTCCGTCCTGGGCTCAGCACGAGGAGAATCTAGTGACTATATTAACAGCAAACTGCGGTGGGTTCTGGAAAGAAACCCCAGGGAAGCAGGAATAAAGTCCCGTTATGCCAAGGAACAGTTGGTACACAGGAGATGAGGAAAACTTATTTTCCAAATTTAAAGGAGTAGCTATTGCTATTAAAACTATATTTTACAAACAAAATTTCCCTGCAAAGAGCAGCAAACTATTTGGTTAGAGATGTGATTTAATTTTATCATTTAACATGTGTTTGGGCTTAAATTTGTTTTTTAGGGGGCCATAAGCAGAAATATTTGTACATTTCCCCAGGTGGGATAAATTTTTAATGTGCCTGGGCTATTCTGGAAGCTACCTATGTGTTTCTTCAAAGCATGTGACTTGAGATTTCGAACCAAATAAAGCAGTATCTGCAGTTGTTGTTTTGTTTTGTCTTTGTTTTTCCTCTCTGAAAGCTACCACTGTTCTATGGTGCCTGAGTTTGGGCACACGGAAGAGAACCCTTCACAACCGCCTGGCAGCTATATTATTATCATTTATCTGGTTATTTATCTTTAAGAGCTAAAAAGAGTTTTTAAAGGCCAGCTAACACCATCATTTTTCATTTCTGTGGATGGAGGAAAGCAGGAAGCAGCAGAGGTTGAGTCCTTCTGTGCATTAGGCGTTGTCTTTTATATTGCTTTTCCTGTTATTATTAGTATATATATACTATATGTGTTATTACATTTACATTACATATTTCTGAGATCTATCCTTATGTATCACAAGAGTTAAATATTCAACTTACTGTCTACACTATTTGCCAAGTCTGTTCCCCCACCAGTGCTGATCCTAAGGAAAGAAAATAAGGAATTGCATGATTGGACACCAGACATCTTCCAAGAGCTTTATGTCTCATCTTGTTCAACAGACAAATTTTGACAAAGTTGAGAAATAATTAAAGTGAACTTCAATGACAAATCATTACTTGCCAAGGTTCACAATCTATGAAAAAACAGAAATGGAATTATTGCAACTCGGAATCTGTTTGGAGCTTCTGTTTTTTGGCTTGCTGTTTTTCCCTGTGTGTGCTCTGTGTGTGCTCCTGTTGCTGATCAGGGCTGTCCGGGGAGCAAATGTTCACTTCAAATATGCTTTAGTGTTGGACATGGAACCCGGGGCATCATGTATGCTAACCACATAAATTCAATGTCTCGGTGAGATGATTGGCAATCCCAGAGTTTTCAAGCAAGGTGGCACTTTACTCTCTTCAATTCTGAGCTTCCTGGCTCAGGCCCACATCCATCTTGAAGTTATAGGTCACCATGTCTAAGCAATGATGACTGACAGCCTCTTAGTGTGATTCTGGTGTGTTTTTAATGACGGCAGTAGCGATGTCAGATTAGAGCGAATGTGGAAGCGGCAATGATTTACATAATTAACTTAAAGGTCTCAGCTTTAAAACTAATAGCCATCATTACTTTTAAAGGTACCTCCTATGATTCATTCCGCGAAAAAGACTTCCCCACTCCTCTGTAGTTTTAACCTTAGTGGTTTTAGTTTCTTTTTATTTTCTTCATCTCTTTCCCCAACTCCTTCACCCAATAAGGTATGATTCATCTTATATGATACAAGGGTATCTGCTCCTTTTCTGTATCAATAACATTAGGCCCTATTCCTTCATCTGATTCTATTATGCATGCAAGGAGTAATCAAAACAGGAAAAAAATAAAAACAAAGCAAGTTCTTGCAAAATACGAAAATATTATTTAGATTACACACTTCAATGTTTTGGTAATTTACCATTATGGACTAAATGTCTCATGTCCTTGGTATTTGATCAGGAAACGAACACAGACTCTCCAACTCCTCCTCAGTCTCAGAAGGCTCCATTTGTCTTGAGGTGACTACTTCATCCTGTACCCAAACAGCAGCCTCGGTACAGACCCCTGGTGGGGAGGGGGTAAGCTTGTGTTTTGTGCAACTATGCAAAGCTATAGTACCTGCGCTGCACCTCTGAGTCCTAATATGTGTGTTATTTTTTGGAGGGGCCTCTTTTGATCGTCCACATGACCCCCATTACAGAGACTCCGGGCAAGGTGTATATGGAATTAAACTGAAGTGACATTTCATCACAGTCTCATAGTTCTCCTCCGATGCTCAATTCTCTAAGGAAAGGAACTTGAGTTTGAGAAACAAATGATTGGAAAAGAACGTAGCAATTGACTGCAGTTAGCGATGCCGTCTTCTATTCGCAGTGGTTTGGGGGTAACCGAAAAGTTCAGAGGTAAGCCTAAGTTCTCAGAAGTTAGAGGGAAACCAATGATCAAACAATCGTTTCTGAATGTCCGCTGTATGACAACAATTGTGCTGTGTGACTTACTTTGTTTGACGGCAGCATAACCTTTGAGTATTCATTATGCCCACTTTAATAATAGGAAGTGCATATTTCTTAGGGCCCCCTGCATCTCTCTGCAGGTCATGCATTACAGACATAGTGGAGCTGAAAGTTGAACCTTTGTGTGTTTTAAAGTCCCATGCCTTCTCATTTGACCAAGCTCCTTTGCTAAACATAAATTACACTACACTGGTACACAAAATAGATCTTCATGCAAGCCAATTATCTGAAAGAGAGTTACTAACGCTGCTCTCCATAGAGGGTTTAGACTGAGACACTCAGTAAATTGGTAAATTTATTAAAGGCTTCAATCCTGAAGTCTGCCTTGTCATCTCATATAAATAACATAGCCAGCTGTGAAAGTCTGTAACAGCTGGAAGTAACGAGTCTTCATTTCCATATGCCACGGTGAGTGGAGGAGCTGAAGCTCGGCACAAGGTGCACACCCCTGTCTTCAGTCTCCTAAGTCAAGGTAGACCACCCCCCCCTCCATGATTGTTCTAGACAGAAACATAGGCAGTGATTGAAAACTCACTTAGACTGTGATTACTTCTTTAGGGATAACACCCGGCTAAGAGGAGTTTATGTGGACATTTTATATAATCCAGATTCTCCCTTACGTGTTCTCTGTGACTATAGACACACCAACTTCAGAAGCTTAGGTCCATAAGAAGGTCTCCCTCTAAATACTCCACTGGGGGTAAGTTAGCCTTGGAACACACTCTGGATGTTGTCTGATGTGCCCAGCTGAGGTCTAGACAAAGTCCAGAGCCTTGAGAGAAGTTTCCCTAGAAACCATCAATTTCAGACTGGAAACAACAAAGAACATCTTCAATTATTGAATGATTCACATGAGGAAACAGGCTAACAGGGACTAATTGGAGCTAGGCATACAACTCAATGGTACAATGCAAGATTAGCATTCAGGATGCCCCAGGTTGTTCCCTCAACACTCCCCTCTTACATGCATACACACACACACATACACACACACACACACACACACACACACACACACACAGATAATTGACTTGACTGAGATTGTTGATTCTATGGGAGGTAATTGGTCTTAAGAATTCCTAGATTTCTTCGACTGTTTGGAACTGCTGAACAAGGCTGGAAATGGCACAGCCTCAACTCCAGAAAGTCAAGCAGGAGGAGGAGGCAAGGGCAAATTCAGTGAAGGTAGCTAATCTGATTAACATCTGATTGCACAGCAAGCCAAAATGATTTCCTTTAATGCCCCAAAGGCGCCAGCAGCTCACATCCAATCGTTACTTTTAAATGTGCCTTTCATCTGTGCCCTATCTTCTGTGTGCATCCCATCCTATGCTTGTTTGGTTTAATACTCTGGACAGGTTTTCTGATCTCGGATTTGTATAATCACACTTCTCAATGATGTACATGCCTGTACCGTTCTTCATCTCGCAGAAACAAATTTCAGAAGAAATGAGGCCGTATCACTAACTCAGCAGAAATCTTATCTACTGCTTCTTAAAAGTGGCATATTAATCTAGTGTGAAAAATAAACAAATTTGTTAAATAAAGAAATTAATATCAAATAACTCAGCTAATAGTTTTCAAAATAGGCCTGCATATTGGAGCCAGCCAACTACACCATATGCTCTCCTCCTCCAGGGTCCAACAGCTTCCCTTCTACTTCTCTCTCTAAAGAACTGTATATTACATCAGTCAGGTGTACGAATTTTTATCAAGTGCAGTTTTGAGAGCGCCACTTCCACAGACATGCTCACCCCACATGATCTGCTTCTGAGTCTCCAAAACTCCATTTCTTTTTCCTCCCCATACCTCAGCACACTTACACTCATTCCCAACTTCTGTTTGATCTCAAAGGCCAGCCTTCTTAAATAGCTAGATCCCACCCATATGGTACAAAGCATAGGAAATATTATTTCCTGTGACCTTTTTCAAACTTGCAGACTGTCAAAATCTCACCCTCCTTCTAGCCTAAGTAGGACTCATCATTTCTGTCCCTTTACTGACATTTAGGAACTACTAGATTTAGTACATACAGGGAAAATAGCTCCCAGGGTGTGTTCTGGCCTTTGACATCATTGATTGTATCTTGGACAGCACTGTTAATGCAGTTATTGCCTGTAAGGAAAATGCTGGCAAGAAATATCAATGCAATAAAATAAGGCCATGGATGAAATAAGAAATACCTTAGGTAAACAGTAAAGTATCCTTTCAGGAGGTAGAAGGTGTCTCCAGGCCAGGAATGTAACTATCATGCTAGATCCTTCAGATAGCATCATCTCCTTCCAGTGAACCATAGGAGAGGTCACTTACGCCACGTCTCTTAGAACTCTTGCCCTGGTGCTAACTATATCGCTTGCTTCTTCACTGTCTATCATTTGTCTGGTTATTTATCTTTTAGATCTGAGTTCTCAAAGCTCTGTTTGATATTGTGCTCTGTGATTGGCAATCTAGATTCTCACCTAGAAAATAAAACCCTTGGTGGTGCGGGAGAATTGTCTGTATTCTGTCAATCATGTTTGAAATAAATGCTGATTGGCCAGGCAGGAGGAGTAGGCGGGAAAACCAGAGAGGAAGTGGAAATGATGCGAGGAGAGCAGGAGAATTCTGGGGAGGAGGAAGTTGATTCCTCCCACTCCTGCCCAGATCACCAAAGCAGCAGGATGTGATCTGTCCCACTGAAAAAGGTACTGAGCCACATGGCTAAAATAAATCAGAAAAATGGGTTAATCAAGATATGAGAGTTAGCCAGTAAGAAGCCTGACCTAATGGGCCAATCAACTTTATAACTTACAGAGATCTGTGTGTGATTTTTCTCTGGGACTAAACAGCTAGGGGCCTGGGCAGGACAGAAAACCCCCAACAAACAAGAAACCCCCCTCATGTTACACCTTGGGGTTTTCCAGTAATGATAGTAGAGAAAGGAGAAAAGGCTAACTTCCTGTCTTGCTATAGTTATTCTCAATGGCCCATGTTGGGCACGCCCATCGTCTTCTACCACCTCTCCCTGGACCAGCCTCACACGGCCCTCATGTGGCCATAGGAACTGGGAGGAGCTGGGTCTTCAGAGGGCTCAGCAACAATCCTCTGGGCCATTTCCTGTCATTTGAGTGGCACCCACTTTCCCAGTGCCATAAAGTCACATCCACAGAATTCTCCTTTGCACCTCAAGTTCTTTGTTCTCTTGGGGTAACGACAGTGCTATTTCCTACAGTTACTAACTCTAGGCTAACCTCGGTATTTATGCTTGTGTTTTCACTAAACCTATTCACAAATTATTCATGCTAGAATAAACATCTTGCTTGAAATAACCATGAAGAATTATTCTTCTTATGGGAAAATAGGTATATTATGTAAATGTTAATCGAAGGGAAGCTGGCTTGACTTATTAAAAGGATAGGTTAAAGCATGAAACAACAGCACTGGAAATAGATTTCATTCATAATGATGATATTGTATGAAAAATACAATTGTGAGTGTACCTAATACTGTGTGCTTGAGCTCATAAAACAAAGCAGAACTAAAAACAGTTCTAGATAAGCCCATGATTATAGGGATTTTTTGTTAATATATTTGAGAAAGAAATAGAGTAAAGAGACAAAAGAGAAGCCAAGATTTGCATGAACTGGACACGCTTGTTGAAGGGGGTGGTGGTCAGAGAAAGACAAAGCTGAGCAAAGAGGTTGGGATCCCTTTTAGCATCTGGGCTGAAAGAAACACACATCTATAACACAGCCGGTGAAACATCAGAGAGTTGATTGGATTTTGTATGTATGTTGAGGATTGAGACAAGACTTTTTGGCTTAGATAAGAGATACGAGAGAACAAAGGGATCAAAAGCCATATACCTAGGTCAAAGGCAGTGCTCCCTGCTGAACAGAAAGTATAACCTCAGATATAACCCCATCTACAGTCTGGAAATTTACCATTTAATGTATCAGGCTATCACAAACCAACAGAAAAAAAAACTAAGAAGAAAGTTACCTTTGTATTATAACATGGTCTTACCAAAACCCAGGCTACACATTTGCTGTAGGAAATTCTACAGCCAGTAGTTACCCGCCCACTGGGGCGTGTATATATATATATATATATATATATATATATATATATATATATATATATACACACTATTCGTGCTGATGTAAAGCATGCATCTGCCCTCTTTTCCAGCTGCTGGATTTGGTTGCTGTTCTTCGTTCCAGTAGAGGATTCTGATTTGTGAATGAATAAATAAATAACCACCTATTATTCTCAATTCTGAGCTAGTGTGGGATTTCTTTTAAGTGTCCTTCTTGACACATTAGCTTTTGAATTCCCCATATCTTACACTAACATTGCCAGGCTAAATACAGCTTCCTAATGATTCCTGTTAAAAAAAAATATTTAACAAAACATTCCTCGCTTCCTTCCAGTTTGGGTGATGTGCAACACTTCCTATGTAAGCACATGAATTAAGAAGGCTAGTTACTAATAATATTGTCAGAAATTGTTCCACTTCAGACAAGCCGAGCATCCCCTTGTCAAGCCACGTTGGATGAGTTGGGTCTCTTTGGCTGACGGGCGCTGCTGATTTCGCTATCACAGAACAGCACTTCAATGATGCACGCTGCTTTGACGTTTTATCCCTGTGATCTTGTTTTCACGGCCGCTGCCTCAGAAATTTCCCATCTGGCCATTAAACCCACAGTATCTCATTAAGGGTAAGGATGCCGGCTCCGTGCCATCTTGACAGGCAGTTTTGCTGAAATTCAGAGAAGCGGTATATAGACACTTCCTCAGATGTGAACGATGATAAATTCAAAACCAAACACAAACCTACCTGAGTCAACACTGCAGGAGGGGCCTCCTCACAGCCAAGAGTCAGAGATTTGGAAGAATACTTAACAGCAAGCTCCTTTTCAACCTTCAAAACACAGTGACTTCCAAAGTCGGTCTGTAAATTTGTTCATTTAATTAATAACTCTAATGAGGTATGTGGAAGGGAAAAAATGAATCTATCCAAAAATTAAACCGAAATCTCTTTTCTAAAGAGCAAAGACATTCTTCATAATTACTTTAGGTTACTTAATACAGGTGGCTTTGGTAACAGTTAACGAACTAGTTTATTCTAATTCTCTGTGTTTTTGCTATTTACCAAGCCAGATAAGATTTAAATATTTGGCTACAGCCTGTTTTTAATGTCTTTGCAATCCAGCATTTCCTTTGATACTTGTGTTTAACTTCCTGCCACAGAGCTCCGTGGGAGGGGCAGAAATGTCAGCAAGGCTGTAAATGATAGCAGAACATCTCATAGGAAGAAAGGCAACAGTGGTGTTAAGCCCAGTACTTTTCCTAGCTACCTTCTCAGGCCTTTCTCCCAGCATATTACTGATGAGTCTTCAGCAAGGCTCCCTCCGCTGACTTGCAAGCCGGCAGTCAGCCTCATCCACCCTCTCCCTGTTTTACATAGATCTCTACATCCCTGACTTTACATAGATCTCTACATCCCTGACTTTTTCTCTCCTTAGCACACAAGAGGTATACTATTGACATGTAATAGTGGTTAGCTAGAATGTAAAGATCTTTAATTTTATACAAGGATTATTTCAAAAATGTGCGCCATTTCTTATTTTTAAAAAATGGATGTTGAGTAAAGACTTAAGTCTCTAGAGCGACTTAAGGAAGGGCATAGGCTGCACCTAAGCAACTCTACACAAGCTCCGAGGGTGGGAATGCAGATTAATTAATGCTTGTGCTGATGAACCTGTTGTGGTCCGGTGGCAGCCCAGACCATAAATTATTTCTCTGGACCGACATGGAGGTGCAGGAATAAAGACACAAGTCATATGGCTTTATCAGGAGGGAGATTCTCAGTGATCCCTCGTGAAATCCTGAGTTCACATCCTGAAAAGTCCTCTCATTTAGTCTCCAAACAGCCTTTATACCAAAAGGTAAACTGAGGGGGAAATTCATTAGCATTCTGTTTTCTAGGTAACCAGGTGAATGTCTCTGGTCACATCCACACCTTTGACCACACCTTCCTATGCCCATTTTGTCACGCCCCCTGTTTTCCTGTTCTGTATGCCAGCTCTGTTATGTAGGCCTGAATTAGCACCTCTATTCAGACATCCTCCAAATTACAGAGAAGGAGCAGAGCAACATCCTGACCGTTTGTTAGGGAAGGGACAGCCTGGCTGGAAGGCTGCCTCAGGTGCAAACTCTGGCTGGAGAGCCTGCCTGCAGCACCATTAGAAATATAGACCTTCATGAGCCTTCAAGAGAAGGACAGAGGAGGAGCCGAGATCAGGAGCGAGCCTAGTCCTCATTCGAGGCAGCCCTCTGCGAACCAAGACTTCCCGGGTTCTCCTAGCCCAGATCTTGGGCTCCTTCAGGTCATTTGTTTTCTAAACTTACCCTTTAAGATTTTTAACAGTCTGTAGTAAACCGGTTGGCCATTTTTGATGTTTTATACCAAAGTGTTTGTCCATATTATAAAGTAATTGGTAGAAAAAATATTATAGATTCTAGAATCTTTGTCAATCCTAGTATTTAAGAAAAGAAAGCAGCATTTATCAAAATTATCAAACAATAGTGTACAAAAATAACTTAAACTCATCATTAAAATAAATGAAACCTCATTACTACCTCTGGATTGACTCGCCTGAGTGCTGAGCTAGACAGTTCAGTCCAGTTGCTCCTTAAAGCAGTACGTGATCAGATTTGTCACTGTATTTTGGCAATTGCGGCAGAGAGCTTCAGGTCAGCCAGGGGACTGTTTGCCTTCCATTTCTCAGGGAGGTGAAACCTCTTCGCCGAATCCTCTATTTAATCATCCCCAAATCCCAAGTTCTGTCTTCAGATCCCTGTCCCGATTTAAAATAAAATTCATCTTTTCGTGTTCAGCGTGAGTTTGCCTGGGGCTCGACTTGGAGATTTATGAAGAGCATTTACTGTGTGCTTGCTGACACTTCAGAGTGTCAATCCCCAGAGGCAGTATCCACAAGGCTGCAGTGTGTTGAGAAGCAGAGGAGACAGACTGGAGAATAAGCTCACACAGCGACACAGCACCCGCACCCTGGCAACCAAAGCAAACATCAGGAGACAGAAGAAATCTCTCGGATTCGAGTCGCACGTTGCACATAAGAACACAAGGATATCTGAAGTGTGCACCGTGCTCCCAGGTGCATACCCCATTCTGTGTCTGCATTTTAGACAGGAAATGGGAAGGAGGAGGATGGAAATGACAAGCCTTCTTTTACATTTTGGGGGTTTTGCTTTGACTTTGGGGAGTGATTTCTAATTAATATCCAATGTGGGGTTTTTTTGGTTTTTTTTTTTTATTGCTAGTAATAGCTTCCTTAACTTCTCATTGGAACTCAGCATCAAGAAGTTGAGAATAATGGCAGCATTCCTCAGCCAGAGAAAGCCCTGAACTTTCAATAGCAATAAAAGAATTACAGAAGCAGGTGTCAGAGGGTGAGGGTTGGGACTGTGACTCAGTGCAGAAGACTGAAGAAGCTCAGGCTCCCACTGGCACCAGTAGGAACAGTCCAGCAAGTTTATCCCTGGAGTTCAACACTCTCTAAAATTTCAAAATTAAGCCTTAACCTTTGCCCCCACCCCAGACATAGAGTCTGGGTTTCTGTATGTCCTAGACTGGCCTTGAATTTCTGCCTCAACCACTCCATTAACAGGGACTATAGGTAGACACTACCACACCACGTTATGTAAGGTCTCTCCTCTCCTCTCCTCTCCTCTCCTGACTTCTGAGACAAGAAATTCCCTCTCCCTCCTAACCCTTCTTTTAAATTCCAACTATTCACCCTACTCATGAATCTTTATTAGGGTGCTGACCGCAAACATGAGACTCCCATAGGTGCTAATCCCCAGCCCTGGAGCTTGACTGTAAAAAAGAAAAAATACATTCTAATTTTCCTTGATAGAATTTCTATACCCAGAAGAGGACCTCAGCTTTGAAAGTTCTTGCCCCCATGTTTCACCTATCTCCTATCAGGGCCTGAACAATCATATGTAGAATGTTTTTCCAACCACCACTTAGAGATGAAAGACGGGCACAGAACATTATCTTGGTCTCCGGGTCCATTCTATGGGCACCAAACTACCTATATGCCCCCATAAGAGGTATCTGTGTGTTCCACAAAAACTGCAATCCCTACTCCAAGCAGGAACACACATATTTGTTTATAATGCACATGTCTAAATTCAGATGCTAGCCACATTTTCCATTCTCCACATTCACCAGACTCAGAGTAACTCCAGACTACCTGGCACTATATTAACTCATGACAAGTCTAGGTAGCTCAGATTTTAAGTGTCATTATTTAGGTTTGTGTCTTAGTTCAAGGAGCTACAGACATTCATTTGGATGACTGGAGTATCCTCCTAAGTAGCTACCAATGCTTCATCAAGGGACTATGTAACGTGAGGGGGCCAGCTTGTTGGGGTTTCTGTCCCACCCGGTACCCCACAGATGGCAAGTACCAAAGAAAATCACTCAATCTACATTAGGTTATAAACTGATTGGCCCATTAGCTCAGTCTTCTTATTAACTAATTCTTACATCTTATGGTAACCCATAATTCTTGTCTGTGTTAGCCATATGGCTCAGTACCTTTTCCAGCAGGGCAGGTTACATCTTGCTTCTCTGTGGTCTGGGCAGGAATGGAGGAATGGGCTTCCTCCTTTCTAGCCTTCTCCTGTTCTCATTGCCCCACCTCTACATCCTGTCTGGCTGACCCGCCTATACTTCCTGCCTGGCCAATCAGCGTTTTATTAAAATACATGATTGACAGAATACAGATAATTCTCCCTCACCAGGACTTGAGGATGTTCTTTGAAACATTTGATGACTCTTGATACACTTAAGGAAATAAAAATGTGCCACTCCTTAGTTGCTGGTTAAGGTACTCCACTTTCTGATACTTCCAAGCTTGCAGAGAGAACACTTACCACAAGACCCAGAAGAGACATTTGAGATACCTCTTGACTTCCTTAGATAAAGAAGGGCAGCCTTCATTCTATTTTCAAGGCATTCTTCTACACTGAGCATCTTATCATGAACGGCTTACAGGGGGCCCTGTCACTCATCCGCTTGTGCATCTCCATTAACAATTCCTAGTACGCAGAAAGCAATTGTTGTGGTGTACAAGACCCTTCCTTTTCTGGTCTCTGATGGATTTTCTTAGCACTAGGGCTTTTTTTTTTTCCAACTACAAAATTAATGCCATCACAACTTTAAGAATGAGCTCAATCAAGTGGGGAAAAAAAAAGCAAGTCACCAACATCATCTACTTCTCCTAGTCAGTCACAAAAGATAAGACTCAATGCTAATAGGCGTGCCATTTTTGCAACTAATCAAAGCAGTAATTTGTTTTGTAAAACACAACAAAACCCACTGTATTTTAACTCACACAAGTTTTTACATATTTTCCAAAGTGACAGGACCAGAACAGCAGCATGAGTTTACAGTGAGGGTCTCTCAGCCATATCTTTGTTTATAACAAACTGACACCAAACTCCACAGGCTTCATCAAGAAATCTGTTTATTCATTTCACCCTGTCAGAATTTAGAAATGGATCTCCACTTTTCCTTACAAAACCCTCAGAACGTATTCATATAAGGTTGGCTCCAGGGCAGCAGCAAACTTTTCTTCTAAAGATTCTGTCTTGGGGACTCACTTCCAAAGTTTCTGAAATGCTTTGTAGCTAAAGAGATCTCTGTTCAAAGAGAGGTCAAAAGCTCAGTAAGTATGTGTTGCTCTTCCCCAGTCTTCTAGAGACTGAAACTGTCTGCAGGAGACTTCATGATGTACATAACCCTCTGCCTGAGTATTTAATTTCCAGTTTATGGCCTTTTGGGGACATTCCTCCTCACTTACATTAAATAAGATGGGGAAGTGGTAATGCCCTACTGAGTTCTGGTTTGGAAACAGATTTATTAGAAGAACAAAGAAACAAGGAGACACACTTAAAGGATTCATTAAAAAAAATTAGCAATGACACAGATGAATAAGATCCCTGAAGAAGGGATTCTGAAGCCTTCCCTAGCAAGACAGCCAGACTGGTAGCCATTACAAAACAAAGGACAACTGGTCTACCTGGGTAACTCCTCACAGGGTGCATTGCTAGACCATGGTTCTACAGTGTCTGGACCGAATGTCTCTAACAAGACATGAAATTTACAAAATGAGTCTTGTGACTCCCTGCAAGGCTCAGAAAAGGCAAGGATGTCATCATAGTGTAAGTGGAACAGGTGACAGATCTAAGAGATGTTTCAGCATGATTTTCAGGAGTTAAGACTGAACCTTCTTCAGTGAGGGAGACAGTACTTTGCTGTATCTGAGCACGACTAGGAACCATCTGTACTCATGCTCCCAGTTCTGAGGAAACACACTAGTCCTTATCCCAGCATGTCTCTCCTAGACACGGGGTGCTAGAATTGACCCAGATGATGTGTTCCTCACTATGTTTAAGTGGGTGTTAGAAATAAAAACTAAAATAAGAAAACAGACGCGGAGCTATTTTTGATGTGATTTTATAACACTGTCAGTTCATTGTTTTAAAAGATGCATGCATCTGAATACACTTAACATGCTAATATTTGAAGCCTCATTACCCACCCCATATACATTATTTGTCACTGTGACCCAAGCGCATTTGGATCACTTTTTGGTAGGACATTGAAGTTATGTCTAATGAGATTACATAAACAGCAATATTATTTTGAGACAGGGTCTCAATATACAGACCTTGTGACCATGTACCTTGCTATGTAGACCAGGCTGACCTTTGAACTCATAAAGATCTACCTGTTTCTGCCTCCAGAGTGTAGGAAATAAAGGCATGTGTCACCATATCAGATCATCCAACACGCTTTCATTCTCAGTGATAAATGTTATGAAATGTCTCTTTTTCATTTATATATTTTAGGTTTGGAGATGGGGAAATAACACACTAAGAACATGGAAATGAACAAAGATGTGTGAAGCCTATCAATCTGTTCCATATCTCTGTGGATATGTAAGAAAATATGGCCAGCCTGAAATGTGTCAGTGAAAACCTGAATGAGAAGGCAACATGGACACTGCTCAGAAAACCCTAAGGCAGCATCTAGAGCATCCCCCAAATAGCGTCATTTTCACAACCATACCAACTTGGAATTTTTGATTACTAAAAATATTCCAATATGAAAATATTTGTTAAGTGACTAGATATATTCTCCTAAAGTCGCACATCAAAATCGATAATTAGAATCATATTCCATCTTAAATCATACCACTCCCCTTGATCTTCGATTCTTAGACACTTAAGATGCTCAGAGTGTTAGAAATGAACAAAAAGCTAGGCTGCCTGGCACCGTTTGCGCGTCAAAGTCACAAAGGCTGCCTTCTCTTTTCCATACCAGACTGTTTTCTTGCTTGAGAACGGAGCCGGGGAGAACTACCCGACACATTTTCTTTTTCAAGGATTCTTTTATTCTGACACTTCTCAAGCAGAGAGAAAAAAAACAATACCTTTCTTCACCCCCTCCGAGAAATTCTGTGATTTTTTTTCCATCAGTCTAGAAACTTGGCTGAAAGTCACCTTGAACACATGTGTGCTTAAGGAACTGTACTTCCGTGCTGAAGGGGTGAGAGGCATTTCACTGTGAAAACATATGTGTGATATACTAGCTTACCTCATATAACTATAAGATGTGCTATTAAATTTCTAGGCACATACATTTTATTGTAAGATGAAAGTCAAAAGTGACAGAGACCAAAGAAAATAAAAACTTAAACCCCAATTTGTGTTTTGGTAGATATCTGCCTGACATAAATTACATGAAATGTACAAGTTCTAAAGTGACACATTCTCAGTCACCAGATGGCATATCCAAGCCACAGAAATATTTAAGGCTTACATTTAAGTTCACGCTGTAACAAAAGACTTTAAAATTCCACTTGCAAAGGGAAAAAAAATCATAGTACTCTTGTGAGATATTAACAAGAATATATTAATAGTTTTCTTAACATATGGATGTACGCCTGGATCCTGGATATGTTCCAGCAGAGGATGGAGAGGGGACCAAAAGAATGAGGGTGAGAAAAACTCAGGAGTTTGTTGTGAAAAAGAAACTATTCTTTTAAAACACTGTGGATTTTAAAAGAATATAGAAGACCAACACAGAGATCCTTAAAGCTGGAGGATTAAATAGATACTAGACTCTCCCTTGGCTGTGTCAGGAGTCCTGTCCTTTCGCTGTTGTTCTAAAGTCAATATAACTGTATTTGTACTTTTCTGCCGCCGTGATGAAACAAGCGATGAAATAAAAAAGGAGTTTACTTTGGCTTGGGCCTTGAGAGGGATAGGACTCTATCATGGTAGGATGGTGTAGCTGCGGGAATGGGCAGCTGAGCAATCACATCCCCAGCCACAAAGACAAGGCAGAGCAAAACCGGAAGTGGGGGAGGGGACAAACTCCCACAGCTGTTCCCAGGCTTTGTAGCTGTACTTCCTCTTGCAAGGATGCACTATCCAAACCCCCCAAAGCAGGACAACCAACCAGCAGCCAAGGGCCTGAGTACATAGGCAACATTTCTCCTTCAAACCAACACAGTAATCAAAATACTTTTTGCTATAATTTAGATTTCTATTACCCTAGTCCTTTTAATTACAGCATAGTTAATATCTCATTTGTTTCAAATATTTTTGTAATAACAAAAATGTGTAAGGGAATGTTTCTTTGATAGGTTTTACTAGAAGATTATGTGTTTTACAAAATAGAGAAATCTTAATCTTTTCTACTCTCTACTGCACAAACATAGTTTCTTTTCAATATAAAGTCCTTAAAATATTATTATGCATAATGGAATTAGTGAGAGAGCCTTAAATCCATTTAATTTTTTTATAAATTAAGGAAGTTCTATATATTCAAATATTGTCCGCAAGTTACTTTTCAACTGTAAAACTTAAAACTTAGCACTGGAATAATTTTTATTCCATAAAATTAAGGAATGCCATTGAGTCTCCTCCCCCTAAAACTATATAAATTGATGACTTTAAAAATAGTAAATCTACTACTTCTTTGGTGTTGAGGAAACTATCTATCTGATAATATACAAAGGTTTTCCAGTTTATGTCTGTAACAAGCAAAATAGCCAACCCATTCCACACTTCTCAAACAAGCAAGGACTTTTAATTATTTACTTTTTGACTTTTTTTTGATTCTTTGTGGATTTCATATTATTCATTTTGATCCCACTTATCTCCCTGACCCCTTGCATCTGCCCTCTGACCTTTCCAACCTCCATCTCCAATACAAAACCAAACTTAAAAGAAAAGACAAAAAAAAGAATGAAGACAGAAAGAAAGAAAGAAAGAAAGAAAGAAAGAAAGAAAGAAATCCAAGGGAAGAAACCAAACCAAACAAATAAAAAGAGAAGAATCTTGTCATAGAAGCTGTACTATGGCCCATTGAGTCACACAGTTGACTCTTTAATTCATTTATCTTTACTTGCAAGTGTTCTTTGTCAAGAGTCATTGTTCTGGCTCGAGGCTTATGGATTTTGCTATACCACCACAATAATGGGTTCTCACTGGAGTTCCTTTTGCACATCCTGTTATTGCCCTGCATTTTGGATCTGCAAGTTCCTCCCTTTACATGTTCCAACAGTTCATAGATTTGGTGGATGTTGGGGTGAGGCAACTCATAGCCCTGTTTTCTGGGCTTAGGTAGTAGTTGGGTTGGTCAGTCTTCCAGCTTTTCCTCCTTGCCACTACCTGGGAGAACTCTCCTGCACTGCCTTGGCTAGTTCACTCAATGCACCCTACAGGCAGGAGAGAGACCAGTTCTGCTGTCAGGCCCTCAGAACCTAGTGAACCACAGTCGCAGCAGGGCCAGCTCTAGCATTTCGCTCAGGTGAGTTGCAGGGCCTCTCCTGATTACCGTAGGGGCAAAACATCAAAATACTCCCAATTTAACCACAAAAAAGCAAGACTTAAACAAAGAGAGATAAATACTCTGAATGCCACAAAAATATATATGCATCTGAAGTTTTAAAAATGTTTCCCTACTCATCCTTCACCAATTAGTTGACTTAACGTGAAACTAAATAGAGAAAGATTAACCATCCACCTACCCATTTCTTGCTAACCCCTTCTCCAGGTCTTAGGAATAATATACTACTCTGTTGTAGGAAGTCTTATAGCCAATGGTTACCCACTCGTTGGGGCGTGGCCTCTTATACTGTATAAGCGGATGTACAGCGTGCATCCTCTCTCTTTTTCCAGCTGTGGGATTCAGTTGCTGTTCTCCGATCAAGCAGAGGATTCTGATTTGTGAGTCTACCGCTAAATAAACAACCATCTATTTCTCAATCCTGAGCTAGTGTGGCATTTCTTTTAAGGGTTCTTCGCTGCTCTCCCATATGCTCTAAGGCAGAGCACAGAAGAGAAATCAACACTTCCAACAGAAGAGCATCCTGTATGTATTGTTCTTTCAGAGTGACTTCTCTAATTTTAACTAATATGGCATTTTCTCCAAATAGCTGATGCTATGTGAAGGTCATGGTCACGGTCCTTTACAGATTACTTTTCAGCATTTCCCCTATCCTTCAAGCTTATTGTTCAAGTCGTCTTAGCTATACATACTCAAGTGTTGTAACAGTTGTCCTTAGTGGCGTTCAGCCAAGAGGGATGGCTCAGAGGTTAAGAGCCCAGGCTGCTAATCAACAGCACTCTTCATTGAGTGTGAATGTGGGGAATTCTTTGTAGGAATCGGTTTACTTGAACTCCAGTGTGTTAATTTCTCTCCGGTTGTCCAGGAAACATCAAAGCCTTTTCTTGCAGCCTCCTGAGTGCTTTGATAGCAAAGAAAACACAAAAGCGATTCCATGTTGCTTCGGGCAATTCTGAATCAGATCCGTTGCTCATTCAGACATGAAAATTCCCAAAACTCAAGATGAGTCAAATTTATATCTAGATGACAAATGCGAACTTGGAAGCTTGAGAGGAGGCAGTCGATGGAGCTATGACAACAAGTCGTTGATGCTGATCTGCATCTTAAATCACTGCATTGCAAAGTAGTCACGGGAACTCATTGTCACTTGCGGTGCTCAGCAAAGACGCCTTTCAGGAGGAATTCTGAACATGCCATCTCTCAGAATATACTGATATAGCCATCTCAAGACACACATGCCCTCAGTCTGCAGCTCCCTTGCTAAGCAGCAGCGCTTATGTCAATCACATAAGAGCATATCTTCGTCAGTGCATGAGCAGTTGGTGCTAGAAGTTGCTCAGCTGTTCAAGCCAGATACCCCAGAATTTCCTGAGAGCCACAACTGCTCCTGAGCTCCTACCTGCAACTCCCATAATCCCACGGCTTCCACGCCTGACTGACTCCAATCCTATCCCTTTCCCTGTTCGCTTTTTTTGGCTATTTTATTCTTTTCTTCCCCTTCCTGCACGGACTGCTGCAACAGTCTGGAACCCACGCCAATGGCTTCCGCAGCTTCCTGGAGCTGTCCTACTTTTAGTCAGTATAAACTGTTTCCTAGAGTTCTCTTTCCCAGTGTTCTGTTGGTTAATGGTTTGGGTTCTGGTTTTGAGGCTTGTGGGGTATTTTGTTTGTTTGTTTGTTTGGGGTTCTGTTTTGTTTTCTGCCTGCAGTATTCACATCCTTAGACTACAAAGCATGGTCTTCTTAACTTAGTTTGCCCCAAAGCCCTCTCACCATTTTCTACTTTGAATGTTTTTGCCCGTTCCTTGCACATATCAGAACACTTCATGCTTTCAACTTTATCAAGTTTCTGCTGCTTGTGCAGCTCTTCACTCTCTGTTTGGCCTCAGCATAGCCACCCGACTAGGAAGATTAACTAATCAAGCAGTGCAGACTGGACTGGAGCCCCAGAAAGCCCATCCAGTGTGAGCACATACCTGTCCAGACCCAACAATCATACTACACGGAAAGATGTTTTATCACTTTACAAATTCTTTAACAGTAAAAACTGAGTTATAATTATCCTCATAAGACCAGCATCTGGCAAAGTCCCTGGGTCATAGTACCTAATCAGTGTCTATTAAAGAGGATACTAAATTAGCAGGAAAATGTTTTCCTTCTGAGATGAGATCTATATCAAATTACAAATTTAAAGATCTCTTGAGATTTCTATGACAGTGATATAAGCAGCCAGTAAAACAGGCTTTGATTATGATCTCCACCTTTTGAGTAGCGGGCATCAGGATGCAATCAAATCACACATGCAGTCAACAAGTGAACAAGCATGCAACAAGGTCTTAGCTAGGAATGGAACTCCATAGCAGAGTGCTTGCCTGGCCTACGTAAAACCCTGGGTTCCATGCCCTGCACACACACACACATATACATGAAGACAAAAGAAACAAAAAGAAAATCAAATCTGATCCAGGCTTGGTGGCACATGCTGAGAGGTTGAGGCAGAAGGATGACAAGTTCACGGCCAACCTCAGCTACTTAGTGAGACCCTCTTTCCACACAATGATAAATAATCAATTCCAGGTACTTAACAATATTCAGAGCATAAGTTTTATTCTTTCCAGTTGAAAACTATACAAATATACTTATGGTTTCTGGTCAGGAAAAAAAAATTTCAAAATAAAACTGCAAAGTACTAATTGTAAAAAAAAAGACTAAAAAATGCAGCATGAATTATTTATTTATTTATTTATTTATTTTGGTCTTCAAAGTAGCTGGCACATTCCTTTCATAAAAGGAAATAACCAAAATAAAATAAGTATCTTCTCTTCCTCAGAAAAGACTGATGGACAGCAGGGAAAGCAGGATAACCTGGCAGGGCGATGAAGACCCAGAGAGGCCTTATGAAGAACAGGAAGAGCACACCACACACCATTCTGTCTCTCAGGTAGATCAAACCTGGATCGAGAGATCTAGTAGAGGAAAGACAGCAAGAAAGTCCTTTCAGTCCCAACCATAGACCACGAAAGAACTCCTGTAGAAGGCCATAGCCCTCACAGATCCTGGGCCTATCTAAGGAGCACAGAGGAACTCACTTCTGTATTTACCCGAGAGAAAGTGTTTAGAATGCGGTACCCTTGCTGCCCTGGGTTTTGGTGCACATGGCCATGTTAAGAACCATTCACCTCAGCACCTCTGAGCAGACAAGCAGCCGGTACACTGTGGTTCAGCACAATCAAGAAGGCAGCTCCCCAGCCTCCTGAAACTCTAGGAGGTATTTCTGAAACCCACTCTAAAAATCATGAGAGGCTAGGGAGCCCTGAGGCAGCCACACTCACTAACTGAGGGGCCCCAAACATAGCTGGACAGACTACGTACTACCGCAATCCTTAGCAGCAGGCACCAGCAGGCAAGGAGAGGCTCCTGACGAGTTCTCAGAAAGTATAAAAATGACTTCTACTCTCTCGTCAGGGCAGCCCCGCCTGAGAAATGGGAACCCGCTGAGGCCTATGAAAGTCACAGCACAGCCTACTCGTGCAGTCCTTTCTGTGTCCAGTTCCCATGCTGCCTTCAGACACCAGTCAGGGCCCTACCCCAGGCCACACTACAAGGGCCACGCCTGAAGTGTGCATGACTGCACTTCTGAGTGACTCAGAAATTGACAGATTCCCTCCGATGATAGCCGTGCATATCACACATAGAATTTCTAGAACATCTGACCTAAGAGGCCTACATCCCGGCTTGTGACCAATCCCACAGACACTGCTGTTTAGGCCACTAGAAAACACAGAGGTAGTGATGGCACTGGCACAGAGCTAAAGGACTTGCCTGGAGATTTGTGCTGCTGTGGCCACACGGAACCAAAACTAAGACGACCTGACACTCTCACCCCGGCACACATCTCCAGCAGACAGACTTTTGCTGTGGGAGACACTCTACAAAATGTTGAGAGACCCCTGAACTTTTCGAATTCCCAAATCTGTATGCAGGAGCAACCATGGAAAGGATACAAAATGAAAGCTCAAAGGATTATACTGTCTAGCAACAGACCTCCAAAAGAAAAGATCAGTAGAATGCCCGAAAAGCAATTCAAGATCCTGACAGGAAGGAAACTCAATGAAATACAAGAGAAGACAGACAAAAAGTTCAGCAAAATTAGAGGAAACAACATGATCTGAATAACAAAGAAACCATTAAAAACTGAAAATATTCTTGGGAGGCAGAGGCAGGTGAATCTCTGTGAATTCAAGGTCAGCCTGGTCTACAAGAGCTAGTTCCAGGACAGCTATGGATGTTACACAGAGAAATCCTGTCTCAAAAAATAAAACAAAACAAACAAAAAAGCTTTAGTTGTCTTATTGGTCTAGCTGGAACTTCAAGTACTATATTAAATAAATATGGAGAAAGTGGTTTGCTCCTGATTTTAGTGGAATTGCTTTGAGTTTCTCTCCATTTAAGTTAATGTTGGCTGTTGGGTTGCTATACATTGCTTTTATTATGTTTAGATATGTTCCTTGTATCCCTGATCTCTCCAAGACCTTTATCTTGAAGGGGTGTTGGATTTTGTCAAATGCTTTTTCAGCATCTAATGAGATGATCATATGGGATTTTTTTCTTTAATTTTACTTATATGGTAGATTGCATTGATAAATTTTATTTATTGAACCATCCCTGCATCTCTGAGATGAAGCCAACATTATCATGGTGTATGATTTTTTTAAAATGTGTCTTTGGATGCCGTTTGCAAGTATTTTATTGAGTATTTTTGCATCAATGTTCATGAGGGAAATTGGCCTGTAATTCTCTTTCTTAGTTGCATCTTTGTGAGGTTTGAATACCAGGGTAACTGCCACCTTATAAAAAGAGTTTGGCAATGTTTCTTCTGTTTCTATTGTTTGGAACAATTTGAGGAGTATTAGTATTAGCTCTTCTTTAGAATTCTGATAGAATTCTGCACTGAAACCATCTGACCCTGCCTCCTCCCCCACTTTTTGTTGGCTGGGAAACTTGATGACTACTTATATTTCCTTAGCGGTTATAGGTCTATATAAATTGTTTATCTATTCTTGATTTAATTTTGGTATGTGGTACCTATCCAGAAAATTGTCCATTTCATTTAAATTTTCCAATTTTGTGGAGTACAGTTTTCTGAAGTATGATCAGATTATTCTCTGAATCTCCTTAGTGTCTGTGGTTATGTCCCCTTTTTATTTCTGATTTTGTTAATTTGCATATTCCATCTCTGCCATTTGGTTAGTTTGGATAAGGGTTAAGGATACAAATTGGAAAGGAAGAAGTCAAACTTTACCTTTTTGCAGATGATATGATAGTATACATAAGTAACTCCAAAATTTCCAAGAAAAAAATCCTACAGCTGATAAACAGTTTCAGGAATGTGGTAGAATAATATGTCAACTGAAAAATGTCAGTAGCTCTCCTATATACAAATGATAAAGGTGCTGAGAAAGAAATCAGAGAAACATCAACATTTACAATAGCCACAAATAACATCAAACATCTTGGGGTAACACTAACCAAAGAAGTGAAAGACCTGTATGACAGAACTTTAAGTTTTTGAAGAAAGAAATTGCAGAAGATATCAGAAAATGGAAAGATCTCCTATATTCTTGGGTAAGTAGGATCAACGTAGTAAAAACGGCAATCCTACCAAAAGCAATCTACAGATTCAATGCAATCCCCATCAAAAAACCAAGCACAATTCTTCACAGACCTTGAAAGAACAACACTCAACTTCTTATGAAAAAACAAAAACCCAGAATAACAAAGAAACAATCCTGTACAATAAAAGAACTTCCAGTGGCATCACCATTCCTGACCTAAGGCTCTATTATAGAGCTACAGTAATGAAAACAGCTTGGCACTGGCATAAAAATAGACAGGAGAACCAATGGAATTGAATTGAAGACCCTGATATCTATCCACCTGATTTTTGACAAAGAAATTAAAGTTATACAATGGAATAAAGAAAGGAGTTTTAACAAATGGGCTGGCATAACTGGATATCAACATGTAAAAGAATGCAAATAGATCAATATCTATTCTCATGCACAGAACTTAAGACTAAATGGATCAAAGACCTTAACATAAATCTAGTCACACTGAATCTTTTTGAAGAGAAAAATAGCCTTGAATGCATAGGTACAGGAGATCACTTCCTAAATATAACACCAGTAGCACAGACACTGAGAGCAACAACTAATAAATAGGACCTTCTGAAATCGAGAAGCTTTTATAAGGCAAAGGACATGGTCAATAAGACAAAATGGCAGCCTGCATAATGGGAAAAGATCTTCACCAACACAAGACAGATGTCTGATCTCCAAAACGTATAAAGAACTCAAGAAACTAGACATCAAATTGCCAAATAATCCAATCAAAAAAGGGGGATACAGATCTGAACAGAGAATTCTTAAAAGAAGAATTGCAAATGACCAAAAGATTTTAATTTATTTGAGGGGAAAAAAACTTACAGAACACCGTCCTACATGACAGCCAGGAAAGGACTCTAATCACTGGAGCAAGGGAGAGAACGGAGGGCTATTGCTGCTTTTTAAAGAGAGAGAGAGACCACGCCCCAGTGGGCTGGTATCTCAGTGGCTATTGGCTGAAGGAGCGGAAAGAGCTCCAAACAAAAGATACTTAAGGAATTGTTCAACATCCTTAGCCATCAGGGAAATGCAAATCAAAAAGATTCTGAGATACCATCTTACTCCTGTCATTATGGAAAAGACCAAAATCACCAATGATAGTTTATGCTAGAGAGGATAAGGAGAACACTACTCCATTGCTGGTGGGAGTGCAAACTTGTACTACCACTTTGGAAATCAGTATGGCCATTTTCAGAAAATTTGCAATCTACCTCAAGACCTAGCAATACCACTTAGGTATATACCCAAAGGATACACACTCATAACACAAGGACATTTGCTCAACTGTGTTCATGACAGCATTATTTGTAATAGCCAGAACCTGGAAACAACCTTGAAGCCCCTCTACTGAAGAATGGATACAACAATTGTGGTACATTTGCGCAGCGAAGTACTACTCAGCAGAAAAAAAAAATGATACCTTGGAATTTGCATGCAAATGGATGGAACTAGAAAAATCCATCCTGAGTGAGGTAACCCTGGCCCAGACAAACATGGTATGTACCCACTCATAAGTGAATTAGACAGAAAACAAAGGATAATGAGCCTATAGTACACGATTCCAGAAACTAGTTAACAAGGAGAACCCCAAGAGAGACATGCATGGATCCCCCCAAGGAAGGGGAAACAGACAAGACCTACTGAGAAAATTAGGAAGGGGGAAGAAAGAAGGTTTGAATGGGAAGGGAAGTGGAGAAGAGGAGGGAGGAAGAGAACATGAGGGAATGGATTGCTCAAGAAGGGGGAAAGACAGTGAGGGAGAAAAACGAAAGAGACATCTTGAGTGAGAAAGGTATTAAAGGACTATTGAGAAACATAGCACTAGGGAAATTCCCAAGAATTCACAAGGATGACCCCAGCTAAGGCTCTAAGCAACAGAGGAGAGGATGCCTAAACTGGCCTTCCCCTGTAATCAGATTGATGACTGTGTTAATTGTCATTATAGAACCTTCAACCAACAACTGATGGAAACAGAAACAGAGATCTACAGCAAAGCATTGGGCCAAGCTGCCTGATACTAGTCCAAGAGAGGACGGAGCAATAATATGAGCAAATGGGTCTAGATCATGATGGTGAAACCCACAGAAATAGCCCACCTGAGTTATTGAGAGCTCACTCAATCTAGACTGATGGAGGGGGGACCTGCAAAGGACCAAATTTGGTTAACTGAATATGGAAGACAGTTGTATGACTTGGGCAGGCTGTGGGGTCACTGGTGGTGCTTGAACTGGTATCTAGCAGAACATTATTTTTGGAAGGATACCTTGTTCAGCCTAGATATAGGAAAGAGGGGCTTGGTCTTGAAGTGATGGGTCAGACTTTGTTGACTCCCCGTAGGAAGACTTGCCCTTTTGATAAGTGGAAAAAGAAATAGGATGGGGGACTTGAATGGGGGAAGGTAGCGGAAGGTGGAGGTGGAAAGGGAGTGGGAATGGGGATAATTATATAAAATAAGAACTTTTGTATTAAAAAATTTTTATTAAAATTATTTTAAGAAAATGAAAAACTCTGGCATTGAATATCAAACAGAAGAAAATGGAAACACAATTGAGTTCCTCAACAAACAAACTTCAGCAGCAGAAGGGATTTCTATGCCTGAAGGCATGTCATTTGAATTAGAGAAACTGGGGTGGAAGGGAAAGTAAAACAGTGCATAAAGCTTATAAGACTTACCGAACACCATTATGCAAGCAAATATTCACACTGTAGATGTTCCAAGAGAACAGAGGGGAAAGGGCATAAAAAATTGATGCAAAAACAACAATGAAATAGCCAAAAATTCTCCAAATCTTGGAAAGACACACACATTCAAGTCCAGCCGCTGAAGAAAGTTCCAACTAGAGGCAGCCAAACGATCCTCTCATATTTTATTTAAACTATCAAGAATTTATGACCATTGAGCATTCTTTGGATACATACCCAAAAGTGGTCTTGCTGGGTCTTGAGGAAGGTTGTTGCCTAATTTTCTGAGAAATCGCCACACTATCCAAAGGAGCTGTACCAGCTTACACTCCCACAAGCAATGCAGAAGTGTTCCTTTCACCGCACAACCTCTCCAGCATAAGATGTAATCAGTGTTTTTGATCTTTGCCATTCTCACAGGTGTAAGATAAAATCTCAGAGTTGTTTTGATTTGCATTTCTATGATGACTTAGGATGTTGAGCATTTCCTTAAGTGTCTTTCAGCCATTTCATATTCCTATGTTGAGAGTTCTCTGTTTAGGTCTGTACTCCATTGGATTATTTGTTCTTTTGATGACCAATTTCTTGAGTTTTTTTATCATTCCACAAGTACATGCATACAACTATGTTCACAGCAGCATTGTTTGTCACAGCCAGATCCTGGCAACAACCTAAATGCCCCTAGACCAAAGAATTAATAAGGAAAATGCAGTACATTTATACAATGGAGTATTACACAGCAGAAAAAATAACATCTTGAAATTTGCAGGCAAATAGATGGAGCTAGAAAACATTATATTAAGTGAGGTAACCCAGACCCAGAAAGACAATTATCACATGTACTCATAGGTGATTTTTAAACATAAAGCTGAGAAAACCAGCCCACAAATCACAATCCCAGAGAACTTAGACAACAATAAGGACACTAAGAGAGAAATACATGGATCTAATCTACATGGGAAGTAGAAAAAGACAAGATCTCCTGAGTTAATTGCAAGCATGGGGACCTTGGGAGTGGGTAGAAGGGGAGGAGAGAGAAAGGGAAGGGAGCAGAGAAAAATGTAGAGCTCAATAAAATCAATAAAAATAAAGGAAAAATGAATTAATGACAAAAAAAATCCCACTCAAACCCAGAGAAAACTGTGGATGTGAGAGTCGCCATCACACTATGGGAGATTTGTGGAAGAACTTTACAGAGAAAGAAAGAAGTGACACAGCCAAAGTCGAAAGAGGACCAAAGCCACTCACATCTTTAGACCTAGTAAAGCCATCCTTCACACAGTACAAAGACAGGAGCAGTAGAAGGAGCTCATCTCCATTTGGTAGGCCTTAAAGTTAGTGTCAGAAAAACACACAAAGACCATCTCCACTAGCAAGGAGATGAACAAAAGAAGAATAGAGGAGCATCAACCCTTATTAACACAGAAAACCACTAAAGCACAATGACAAACACGAGAGAGAGAAAACCCATAAACAAAGCAACCAAAAAAAATGGCAATATGGCAGGGTGAAGCCTTCTTTGTTAATACTGATCATGAGTGTAATCACATTCAACTCCACAATTAAAAGAGATAAGATAAACGCTACTATGCTGTTCTATTATCTGCATAAATAGATTAAAAGTGTGTATAAGAAAAATACAATCTAAATAGTTGAAAACCAAAGCAAGCAAAAATAGCTGTGTGCATGATAAATTAGGCTGTAAGTAAAGCTAAAACTGTATTATTAAAAGAAACTCATTGTGTAATGGTGAAGCCATTAACTCAGCAATAGGACCCAGCCGTTGTCGGAACAGCACACCAAATGCTCAAGTGTTTATGGAAAACAGACATTATTAGATCTAAATGGTGAGACTCGCAGCAGTGGCAGCTGGTTAGTACAGCATCTCAGTTTCACTGATGGACAAATCATCTAGATGAAAATTCCACCGAGGGACAGTGGAGTTCAAGTGTAGACCAGACGGGTCAACAGGCATTTACAAGGCGCTCATCGCTCAGGTGAAACGGGCATATTCTTCTCATCACACAAAACACATATCAAAAAGTGTTTGAGATATGAAGCCATACCATGTTTCCTATCTCTCTAATTATAGAGTAAATTAGAGTGCAGTTATAGAAACATCATAATTTGTACAAATACGTAGAAATCAGATAATATGTTTGTCCATAATCAGTGGGTGATGAAAAAATTAAAATTTCATAACAATAGAAATACAATTACCAAATCTGAGTTGTAGGAAAAAAATCAGTACTAAGAAAATTTTATAGCAATCAGTGTCAGCATTAAAGCCAGAAAGATTTCAGTAAAGCACTCAGTGTTGTTCTGCAAAGAACTAGAACGACAGCAAATCACACAGAATCTTGTTCAAGAAAAAGGAGAACAATGTTGATAGAAGAGCTAAAGAAATGGGGACTGAAAAACCACAAAGACCAACAGAATACAAAGCGGGTTGTTTAATAATAAACCAACCAGAAAAACAACGCTTATGTAGATGGAGAGTCAAATGCAGACAAATAAAACAACACTGGGGATACGAAAGGAAACTAAAAGCGAGAGGGACCACAGAAGCAAAAGCAAATACTACGCAAACTGTAACTGTAAGGGAAACGGTAAGGCTTCAGTAAAGAATAACAAATCCATCCACCCTGATGGAAGAGCTCCTCATTGGATTCTTTGCTGCTGAAACTTGCCAAAGTTTAGGATTTGTTTTTATGAGCGAGTGTGTGTGTCTGTGTGTGTCTGTGTGTGTCTGTGTGTGTGTGTGTGTGTGCAAGCGTGCATATGTGTGTGACACATATGTATTCACATGAGTGTGTGTACATATGTACGTACATATATACGTCAGCCAGAGGCAGATCTGCTATCTTCCTCGGTTGGTTTTAGCTTTGCTTCCCTAAGGGTCTTTTACTAAACCTGGAGTTTATCCATTCAGGAAGTTTGGGTGGTCCATGACTTCAGGAATCTGCTTGTCTCTGCTCTGCATACCTATCCCTGACATTGCAGGCATGCCCTGGTACACCCAGGTTAAAGGGGTGCTGTGGATCCAAGCTCAGGTCCTCACACTTTCATGGCAGGCACTTAATTGACTGAGCCATCTCTCCTCAGGCCTACCAAAGTTCTGAAAAAACAAAACTAATTCTTCTCAAATTACTCAAAATACGTCCACAGAAGAAACTCTTCCATATTCATCCTAGAAGGCCGGGATTACCCTGAGAGTAAAGTCAAGCAGGAATACAAACAAAGAAAAGCACAGACTGACACTCCTGGTCAATACCTGGCAAAACAAACCCAACAACACATTGAAATGGTTATATACCATAATTGCCAGAGACTGACCCTGCAGGGCGAGAAAGGAAATCATACACAAGACAACAAGCACAAAACACTAAGTAAGCATCATGAAACAGAACAAGATAGCGAATCCTGGTGTGAGATAACACACTTGCTTCTGAGAGTGGGCCACGAAGGAGTGCGGAGACAGATAAGGGAGTTCCCATTGTCACTGAGCAGTTATATAGAACGTGTTCTACAGCACATCAGATGCTTGAAATGGTGTTCCTAATCCAAGACAGTTAATGAACAAGTAATGATTAAATTCGCAACCACCCAGCTGAAACAGTGCAAAGTGAGAACTCCTCAGCGGTTTGCCCCCTTACTCTGCTCTTTGTCTACACACTTCTTCACCTTTACTCAGTCAACAGATACTTTATGAGTATGTTGTACATTCCAGACGCTGTGCAAGGCTCTGCCAATCCTGTGATGAAGAGGGCACATTCTCTCCCTAACACAGACATTATAGTGAGGTGAGAAAAGGGTTAACTGCTTTGGAATGGAACTGAATGTAAACTAAATGATTTACTCAGACCCTGAGTAGCAAGGAAGACCACTGTTAAGTCCAGACACGAAAGAATCAAATGATACATATTTCCTATTATAGTTTCATTCATATTCTATTTAAAAATACTATAATTGTTAGATCTTTCCTATGCAATAGATTTGCATGTTTGCAGGAAGCATGTAACATGAATGCATATGTGTCCTGGATATGCAAATGTTTGTCATCAACATGGAAAAGATTTAGATGAAATCATCAAAATCAACTTTCTTTCAAATCTTACAAATGAAATTATAAATTTTGAAAAATCTGCCAGAAATATAAGGGCTAAAACATTTAACTTTTAATACACAGCTGTTAGATTGAAGATTTCATTAAGAATAAGGCAGAATTAACTGACATCCTATTCATAACATTACATCACATAGTGAGAGTGGGGTACAGGTTTATGTTTTGGAGACATGCTGACATACATTAGTATGTCACAGCATTCTATTGAAAGATGAAATTATATTGACTACATTATAATAAGACCGAATATTCAGATTATATTATGCCTGTAGCTAGAATCACTTTGTTGCTAACTGTGCCTCTGAAAATAGGCTTTTTAAACTCTCAATGTATTTCATTGTTACAGGTCTATGTTATGACTATCAAACCTTTGTGCAGGATAATTGAAAGCAGAAAGTTTTCAACTGGTTTATATAAACCATTGTTAGTCTCACACACATAAAGGTGACATGTTAACAATTATTGGGAGGCCTTATGCTTAGAATGGATAGTTATGTTTTTATACCCGTGATGATCTAAACACATTATTGAAGATAATTATTTACAGTGAACATTTCTTCTCCTCTCAACTCCCTGCCCCCTTGCCTAATAAAATAAATCTAACTGTATCATCTAGCAACACTGTAATAAATAATGCCGAATGAATTTGTAAATAGCAGCACAGAACAGTTATTACTCCAGGAAAACTGTTAATCCTTTGATTCGTACCTCTGGTCTCGGGACCCTTGTTCAACATTTACGATCATCCTTTATTCACCAGTCCATTTCTTCAGTCAATAATATTTACTGTCTCTAGAAAGGAAGAGAATAAACAATGACTTGGTTTAAGACGATCACTCATAAGGCAGACAGTGTCATCGCTTATAAGGCAGAGAAACATAAACGGAGTCGTTGCTCTAGCAGCAATACATGATGTCCCCAGGGTTAAGCCTGTGTGTCTGAGAGATGCTCACAAAGATACAGAGGGAAGGTCTGAAGTTACAGGAACTCTTGGAGAAAGGGGGCATATCTTTTTTAGTTAGCTTGTTGTTTTGGTGCTTGTGGTTTGAGACAGGGTCTCACTAAGCAACACTGCTGGCCTGGAGTTCACTGTGTAGACCAAACCGGCCTCCAACGTGGACATCTGCCTGCCAGTGCTGAGTCTGAAGGCATGAGCCACCACCGCCCTGGCCAAGGGGCATATCTTACATGAAGAATTGGAATGAAGGACTCCAGACTGAAGAAAGTGAGGGTGTGAATGTATGCTATTGTCAATGAACCCAAATGAAGATTGCTCCTATCTGCATTTTACTTGAGTGTGCTGTGTTGGTCTACTTGACCCATAGTTAGTCCAGGTAACCTCAATATCACAGACTTAGCTGTACAGTTCTAGAAGCAAAAAGTCCCAGATCAAAGTATTTATTGATTCAGTATGTATTGGAAACTCCCTCTGGCTTCTAAACACACACATTCTCATCTTCTCCTCCCATAGCAGAGGGAAGAAACCTTCTCCCCCTGGTCCTTCCTTTTGCCCTTCCTGCTTTTCCTTTCCTTCCTTCCCTTTTTCAGCTTCTTCACTAATTTTACCAAAATACAGTTATATTGAACCCTAAAGTCCCTACCTCCAACTATCATCAAACTGGAGGTTAAAGTGTCATGTAAATTTGGGGCACAGTTTCATGTGATATCAAGAAGAAAGGGGTATTGAGACAGGTAAATGGTTACTTAAGCAGATAGATGGTGGGTTTGGGTTTGGTATATTTGAGATTTTAACAGTCCAGAATATCTTGCAAAAAAAAAACTAAAATTCTCATTCGTTCTGAAGATCCCAATTAAAGAGAAAGAATGGAAGAATTCTTGAAAATCTTGCAAGTATAATAAAATAAAATAGGAATGAATACGGAAGTGCTGGGACAGAAGAAAATGCAGACATTAATGAAGAAGAAATACATGGAATGACAGCCACATGGGCACACTATCACTGCTCATACTCTAGAGAGTGTCATCCCTAGAGCTCTGTAGGGGACACCTCTGCTAACATTCTAGAAAATGATTAGGCAAAATGCCATGGGGGCATAGGGCTAAGTGTTTTCCATTTACAACATCCTGCTACCATTAAAGTGTCAAGTCTAAATATTTGTGACAATAAATTAAACACTTAAAAGGGAGTAATTAGAAAACTAAACAGTGTCCAACTCCTAAAGTTGGAGTAAGAAAGATAAAAAAAACTCACACAGAAAGAAAATATTTTTCTTTCAACATTTCAGAAACCTCAGAAGATTAAGTACTTTTAGAGAAGGTGAGAAGTCACTGGAAATGGAGGAAATGCCGACTAATGGGCCATAACAGCCCAAAACACCACCTCTGTGTTTGTTCCAATTCAGCATCCAAGATCATCACAGAAAAATAAACAAACAAAATAAATAACAGGGGGTGATTTGGAGGATCAGAAATAGAATAACGGCTCGTAGTTGAGTGCTTAATAAGTGAGGGAATTTTGTATCAACAATACATAGAAGCAACATATATGTACCGACAATATATTTATTAGCTATAACCTTTAATGATATACCATTGGTTTTTGCTGAAGAAGAATCAAGCAAAGAGAAGTTAGGTAACTAGCTGGAGAAAGTGTGCCATAAATTCTTGCAAAACTGAGTATGAAAAGAACACAGCTCAGGGTTTTCCAGACTGTCCATGCATCACTGCCGTAAAGTAAGAAGTCAGCACAAGGCATTATTCCAGTCTGCAAGTGGAGCAAGCTGCTGGATGTATGCCTTCAACAGCAAGCACCCATCAGGACCAAGTGTATTCAATGGTAAGCACAAGCCAATTTACTCTAGTCGTTATTATAATTACCATTTCCTCACAAGGTTTGTACTGAGGCTCACTTATAACCATGTAAAGACATTTAAACAGTCTAGAAATATGCAAATACATTATACTTACATACCTATCTTAGAATAGAATCTTCTTAATAACAGCTAGGTAAATGAACTTGAGTTGATTTCAAACACAAGCTCATCAAGCAAACACTCTATGCAAACCATGGAAAGGATCAAAAGACCGGAAAAGACAAGAGCATCTCTGGATTCCTGACCAATCACTTTTAATAGGATATTGGTAAATAAGTAAAATTGCAGAGGAACCTTCTCCGGCTGCTGCTGGCCATAGACTACTCTATGGTGTTGAGTGATGTCGTGAAGCTCTTGGCTGCCTAACAGAGATCTGGAATGTGTTTCCACAAGGAAAAATTGAAAAAAAAATTTTTGATGAAAAGATAATCACTTTTGTTCACAAGGACTCTTTGTGAAGTTGTTAAATATTATAGCAATTAGAGTTAATGCAAAATATTAAATTTTGTAAGTACTAGATATTATTATACACCTGTCTTACAGATTTTAACAGAATGGTGAGCATTCTCCAAATCAATGGGGTTTCCTGTAATTCTCTTGGATTTCTTATTGGAACAGATAGACATGGAGAAACATTTTACATTGAGTAGGAAACATCTCATGAGTCATGGTCTTGGTCTTGCTAAGTCATTCCTTTGGAGTCACAGTGACTTAGGGGAACAATTGTTAAAGCAACCAAACTACTCAGCATTTTCCTGGTTCTTTTTTTTTCTGAGGTCTGTTCTGTCCTGTCGTTGCTCAAGTGCACAGATGGATCTGGAACTGGACAGAACTGTCCTCACAGGAAAGGGAAGCTTGTCTTATTTAAGGATTAAACATTAATAAATCCCATTTGGCCTTTATAGTAAACCATATCCTTCTGTATCCTCATCAGTATTGATATATGGATCTCTATTTACCGAATCCACATTTCTATCTCTTAAATGGCTATATACTTGAGAGGATGCTATTTATTGGATCTCTAAAAGGTCCATATTAAAATTAAGGGCATCAGAATTTGCAGCAAAAGTAATTCTCCAAGAGCAAACTATAGCAAACCCAAGGGGACAGTGAACACATTTACAAGGAAGTAATTAATAGGTGCCCATATGGCAGCAAAAACACTTGGCAGAAGCCTTGTGTTTGAACACACCATAGAGTAAATCCACTGTAAACAGTTTAATTTAGCTTTTTCTCAACTTCACTGGAATTTAGTTTTATGTAAGCATTTGCATTGATACTCTTCTTCACAAAGAGCCAACTAAAATTCTTATATGAAAAAAAGGTAAAGGTTTTAAGCCAGTTTGATGTCCTTCCTCTGTTCTACAACTTAATAGTTCAGTCTTCTTTTAGATAAGCACTTGTTATACAAAACAGTGGGTAATTATTGGGACAGTTTCATGCTTCATCATTACGCACTTTGCTCATGTAACCCTCATTTTCCTGGCTTCTTCCTCCCATCACACCTGTGCCCCTCTCCTTTCCAAATATCTTCTCTTCTATTTTTTGTCTCATAGATTTATATTTTTGAAATACAGATTCTGTGGCGGAGGCAAAAACAAATGGTGTTTGCTTAAGGCGTTTTGAAAATAATATATCCGACATAGTCTTTATTCTCACTCGCCCATCATTTCTCAGATCCTGAAAGTGTCTGCAGCTATAATTCTGGATGCCACTGTACCTGCATAGTACTGTCTCAAAGAATCAGATGACCTGGGTTACCAGGCTCTGTGAATAATAATCATGAGTCAATAGCTCACTCAGGACCTTTGTGTGTGCAGCTTGGAGCTTTCTCTTGGCACAGAATTTGAATACTAACTTCTATATACTAGGCTAACTGTTTTAGTGCATATCTTTCTTCCAAATAATTTAACCCATGTATTTATCATGAAAAATGCCTTTAAAGAGAAGGAGGTCTCCCTTCTAAGTCCCTAGAGTACTATGGGCACTGTGCTCTTTCCTTTCCCTCTGTTCAATTATGTGAGACACTTGTCCCTTAGCAAGCCACCCTTGACCTTGTTGTCAATCCTCTAACATTTTACTCCCTCATTTTTCTCTCAAGATTCAACATTTATCCCAACATAGCTGTCTATAACCACGGCTAGTGTCTGTTATTTTCTGATCTTAATTTTCCATCTTATTTATTCATTGGCCTCCAGTGCCATTACATTACTTTATACAAGACAGATGATTATTAACTACCCATTAATTATTGGACTTGGTCCTATTCCATCAAAACGTGTAACCTAATGTCACTTAGCTAACTTAATTTTAACAGTGACAATTCCATTATTTTAGGATTCTATGAAATTCCATTTTCTTGGTTTTACTACAAATTACATTTGAGTCTATTCTCCTCCCCCCATATCCATTTCTTAATATAATCCTCATTATTATTTTATTATGCCTTACTGAACTACTCCACTCAGTTGACATGAGGACACACAGTTTGGAAAACAGCATATAAGATTTTCATATAAACAGAATTTACACTTACGTGTCATAAAATGTAAAGTTTGGGGCCATAAAGGTGTTGGTGCTGATTTGACCATGTCCTAATACACACACAACTGAAAACACCACATGGTACATGTGATGGTTAATTTTCATTGTCCGCTTGACTGTCAAGCGACTTGAGGTCACTCAGGAGACAACACACTTCTGGTCATATTTATGAGTGTGTTTCCACTCACGGAAATATTTAACTGAGGAAGGAAAACCCACTCTGAGTGTGCATGATACTCTCCTGTGTACTGAAATCCCAGATTGCACAGGAAAGAACAAAAGGAGGGAGCTAGCAGGGCACATCATTGATCTCTTTGCTTCCTGACTGTGGCTTTCTCCGTCCTGCCACCACAGCTAGAATGTGTGGCCTCTAGGATGCTCCAGTTTCCTCTTTTCGTGTATAAATACAACCTGCTCAACCAATACAATGTTACTTGTATATGTATAATTTCAGGGCTGACCACTGGTATTGGCTATTCAATGGGGGAAGAGAGCTTTTCTTTGGTGAAGATTATTTTTTTTTAACTCACAGTATATTGTAGTTCTCTATTTAGGGTTGGGGCCCTGGAGCTTCTTTTCCTTCAATGTTAACATGCCTATTGATGTCATCATCATTCAGGTCATGTTAGCAGCCATGTTAACGAGACTTCACAGGTATAGTCTCTCTGACATTTCTAGAAGACTCAGTTTCACAGCAAATGTCCTGTTCCTCTGGCTCTTATAATCTTCCTGCTTCCTCTTCCACCAGATCTGCAAACTTTAGGTGCAAGAGTTGTGTTATCGATGGATCACTTGGGATTGAGAGCCACATAATCTCTTGTTCCTCTATAATTTGATATGTCGTAATTTTCCATAGTGATCTTTGTACTGAAGAGAAATTTTTTTGTTTTTTGTTTTGTTTGGCTTTGCTTTGTTTGTGAGAGGTAAAGACTGCACTTACTGTGGATATAAAAATAAATACTGAGATTGTAAATTCTGGGTTAGTGAAATGGTGGCTGTGGACTTTCCTCCAAGATCTAAAACTTCACTTGTTCCTGATAGTTGGCGAAGTGTCCAGGAACAGGTATGGCTTCACTTTTGCTGTGTGCCTTAAGTTTTAAAATTCATATGAATCCATAAAGATCCCAGATGAATGAAGCAACTCTGAGCAAAAAAGAGTGATGCTTCAGGGGGTTATCAGCCCAGATCCTAAGCTATGCTACAGAGCCACAGTGATTTAAACAGTATAATACTGGTACAAAGACAGACATGGAGACCAAAATCAAAAGCCCACATGTGAGTACACATAACTTCAACTTTTTAATACTTGACAAAAAAGCTGACAGCATAACCTGAAGAAAATAAAACATCTGTAAGAAATGATACTTTGAAAACTGGACATCCATATCAAATTAGCTCTGTAAGTATCACCTAGAAAAATAAACTAAATAAGTCAAAATAGAGCAAGATCTAAGCCCAAAATCTAAAGCATTAAACCTGCTGGAAGAAAACACAGACAGTTTCTTATGATGTACAAGTGTAGGAAAGGACTGGTACCCTATTTGTCCAAGAAAATAAAGCAGACAGTTGATAACTGGGACTTCATAAAACAGAAACACTTCTACAGAGCTTAAAATAAAAATCAACTGCATAAGGAGGAAGAGTATTTGCCAGCTAGGCATCTAACAAAGAATTAATATCCAGAATATACACAGAATTCAAAAAATAAAAATTCAGGAAAACAAGAGTCCATTTCAAAGAGTTCTCAAAAGAAGGAAAAAATGACAAAAAAAATCCCAAATAAAGGTCAGCATCCAAAGTAATTAGAGAAATCAAATCAAAACAACTTTGAGATTTTAAAATTAACCTAGTCAGAATAGCAAGTGTCAACAAAACAGCAAATGTTAAAAGGTTTATGTGAAAAATACCTCTTCTTGGCATATGTCCAAACTTTACAGCCTACTCCACAGATACTTACTCAACTATATTCATGACATCCATGAAAAGGAAACAACCAAAGTGTCCTTAAATTAAATATTGACTAATGAAAATTTGGTTCATATACAGTATGAAACACTATTTAGCTGTAAAGAAAAGTGAAATCATTAACTTTTCAGCTACATGGATGGAACTAAAAATGATCATATTGAATAAGGTAACTTAGACTCCAAAAAACAAACACCACAAGTTCTTTCACATCTGAGGGTCCTAGCTCAGTCTTGATAGGTGTGTCTGTATACTAGAGCAACTGTAGAAGCTAGGAAAGCAAAATGGGGCTATTTCTGGATTAAGAAGTTCAAAGAGCAATAGAGAAGGAACTAATGGGGTATATAAGATCTGATTGTGTAAAAGGGAAATGGAGGAGTTCTAATTATGAGGGAGGAAAAACATAAATAAAGAGAAAAAATAGCAAAATAATAAAGATTTCTGAAAAATCATTGGGATTTTTCAATGTGGATTACCAAGAAGTCTATAATACATATAAATATATAGTTTAAATGAAATTGTCATATCTGTGCTAACAATGCTACCTCTAAGAGCCAAATGCCACCTAAAAATCAACACCAGGCATACGAAGCGGTCCTTTGAATAGTTGGTAAACACTGTACCAAAGACTCCCAAAACATTATGTACTATTGGTATGGTCTTGTTTGCCACCAGTGGTAGGGGATAAGTCCCTATTGCTGAAGACACCACATACTTTAGAAATAGGGTCCAGAGGTCCCTGAGCTGGACCTGATCAAAAAGACTCCTCCATGAGAACTCATTTCCATCGAGCCAGAAGGCGGCATGCAAGCTTCCCAAAGAGGGAAGCAGCCAACAGTCCTACCCAGCTATAATACCTATGACCCACAAGAACAACCAGCATGGCACAGTATCTCTCAAAGTACAATACTGGCACACACACCTTTGAAATAACCAAAAGCTCTTCAAATGAACTCAAAGCTGTCTGAACAAAGGGAAAACATGCTTGGTCCCAGAAACCTAGCCAAACACCTGGGGAGACCGAAGTCATGGATCTTGGATGAAAACCTCCAACCTCCATACCACCAAACCAGCATAATCCATAAACATATTCTAAATATTTGTTCTTGGAAGCACAGGCTGCGACTGCACAGAGTGGACCAAGAGGTGAGTGTTTAGTCAGCCAGCTGGGCACCCCACTCTCCAGGCGCTAGGTACCAGGGGCAAAACCCCAGAACACTCCTCCTCCTGCCTCAGCTTCACTAGCCAGCCAACAAGCAAGCCTCCTACAGGTAGACTGCTCCAACATCTACCCCATCAATCAGACCCTGTAAGCTACATGGCCCACTCTGCCCTTAAACGCACCCATCCCTCACCACCTCAAGGGAACGCTGAAGCACAGGCTGTGACTGCACAGCACAGAACAAGAAACTGTGGCTGCATAGAATGCAACAAGAGAAACTCTAAGGTGCAGACTGTGACTGTACAGAGCAAACCAAGAAAGCAGGCCAACAGAGCAGGCCAAGAGAGACCTCAGCAGCTCCCTGACACACAGACAGCAACTGAACAGAGCAGACCAAGAGCCACTCCCCAAGACACAGGCAACAACTGCAAGGATTGGGCCAAGAGGCAGAGACACTGCTGGCACCAATGCAAAACTTCGTTCAACAACCTAAGAAGCAACATGGTAACACCAGAACTCAATGGTCATACAACAGGAAGACCTGATCATTCTAACCCAGAGGAAGTAGGAGAAAATCTTCTTAAATATAACCTTAGGAAGATGATAGAGACCCTTAAAGAGGAGATGAAAAAGTCCCTTAAAGAAATAGAGGAAAAGACAAAGAAAAAAATGGAAGAAATTAATCAGTCTCTTATAAAAAAAAACAAAGAAAAATATTTTCCCTTATATAAACAGATAATTGTAGTTCTCACCCTTTATCAAGGAAATATCTCTTTCTAATAGATGACAACAATTACAGAAAACCACAACCAATCAAAATGCAGAGTTGTGGAGCCCAGTGTCAATGGATATAAGTACAAAACAACTCCCATACCTAAGGCTCAGGGACAAGAGTAAAAGAGGGGACAGAAAGGTTTTATACCCTAAACTGAAGTCACTCTCTACATGAGAACCCACCTGTCAAAACAGCCTGGGACTCAGTTAGGAATCTTCACTCTTCTTCCTGTTCTCCATTTTCATTTCCCCAATCTCCTTCCCATCCCAGTAGCTGACAACCTGCAGGGGCCTGTCCTCCCTCTCTGACTCCACTCCTAGGAACTCCTCAAATCATTATGGTAGATGCAGCTTTCCACCCTTCTGTGGTCCCTTTCAGCACCTCTTCTAGCTCATCCCATTCTTTTATGTCAGTCCCCAATACCTAGAAACACATTTTATCAAAGATTCCAGTGGCTACACCTGTCAGAAATTCAGAAGCACTTCTTACCAGGCAACTCACAATCACCACACCTTCCTAAGATCCAGAAAGGTCAACAGTAGCCAAGGAAGGAAACAAAAATAAGATAAGATATCAACACTTAGAATTACATCATCCCAAACCCAGACACCTAGACACCAGGGTAAAAACACAATCGATAATAAGTAGGAACAGTGTATCTCCAACATAACTCAGTAGCCCTACTACAGCAGGTCCTGAGAAGTGTAGCATAGTTAACACACAAGACAAGAACTTCAAAATAGCTATTGCGACTATGTCTAAGGACCTTAAAGTAAATATGAATGAATCCATTAATGAAATCACAAACAACGGTGTAATGAAATGAAGAAAATACCTAAAAACATGAAAGTAGAAATAGGAACACTAAAGAAAACAAAAATAAAATGAAATTGGAAGAGAAAAGTTTAGAATGTCATACAAAAACTACAGAGGAAGTGTCATCAACAGGGTACAAGATATAGAAAACTTAGGTGTTAAAGAAAGGTAAAAGAAATGAATACCTCAGTTAAAGAAAATGGTAAATATAAAAATAAATGCAGGCACAAAACATTAAGAAAATCTGGGAAAATACAAAAAAACTAAATCTATAAATAATAGTTACAGAGGAATAAAAAGAAATCCAGGTCAAAGGCACAAAAAAATTCAACAGAATCACAAAAGAAAAATTTCCTAACCTACAGAAGGAGATACCTATAAAGGTACAAGAAGCAGACAGAACACCAAATCATCTAGAGCAGAAAAGATATCCCTCATGACACATAATAATCAAGACACTAAATGTACAGATCAAAGAGAGAATATTCAAAGCTGCAAGGGAAAAAGATGATTAAAATATAAAGGAAGATACATTAGAATAACATCCCGATGTGGGATTCCCCTCTGTATGCTGCCAATGTTTTAATAACATTGGTTAATAAAGAAGCTGCTTTGGTCGAAGACAGGGCAGAATATAGCAGAATGGGCTATCCAGACAGAGAGAGAGAGGAGGAAAGAAGGCAGAGGGATGCTATGTAGCTGCCAAAGGAGTAACATGCCTGCACTGGTAAGCCCCAGCTTTGAGGCAATACATAGATTAAAGATGAATAGAAATGCATTCATCTAAAGTGTATGAACTAACAAGGAATATGCCTAGGCCACTGGCCAAATAATGTTGCAATTAATATAGTTTCTGTGTGATTATTCTAGTCTAGGCGGCTGGGAAATGAAAGTGGTCTCCAAATTTACATTATCCAACTCCTCAATACAAACTCTAAAACCCATAAAGGACTGGACAAATGTTGTATAAACTCTAAAAGACCACAGAGGCAGCCTGGTAAAATATGGCAGTTTTTGTTTATATGTAGGTTTTAGTTGTTATGTCTTCTTAAGCAGGGTGCAATCTGTATAATTATAAAGGTTATTTATAGAGTAAGGGACTAAGGAAATGGAGAGTCTTCCTAGGAAGGACAAATCAAGTAGATGGTTATGAATGGATGGAGTGGTGATTGGGAGGAAAGGAATGAGAGGATCAAATGTAGACAGGGAAAGAAGTGTTGAGTAAGTGAACATAGGAAGGGGCAGCTAAAACTGAGGACCATTGGTGGGTTGTATGGAAACCGACTACAGTTAAAAACTTCTTGAAATGTATGTATACATTTGTAAAAGAAAGCTAAATGGTATCACAAAAATCAACGGGAAGACAAAGCCCCGACTAAGCATCTCTTGCAAATGCATGAAACCTCTAGTGCAGGGAACCGGTTACCTCTAACAGAGGTGTGAGCCAAAGAGACACTGTGGAAATGTCCCCCATACAATCCTGACTACTGCCAGTGCTGTTGGTTGTTCTCCACAAACTGATGATAAAGTCCTAATGCTAAAGACAACATCAACATAACTCCCTGAATATGGAGAAGTCAAGCTGTTACCTATATAGAGCTTCATCCCTCCTGGCTAGTGGTCATTGTACTGAAAGGTACTCTACACACTCCCAGATGGAGGCGGTAAAACCAGCAGAGCTACAGACTCTGCGATCTACAAAGGTGACCCTGCCTACAAAGTACACTGACCTGCTAGTGGTGTGAATGCTGTGGGAGTAACCGGCTACTCAATGATTGGAATTCAGCCTTACTTACATGAGATGGACTTCCTATCTGACACTGTCTGAATAGCTCAAAACCCAAGGCTAGATAGGCCATGGACGTAGGGGAAAATCAAATAGGATTATTCTTCTAAGAGAATGTCACGGCAAAACGACTACCCAAGAGCATGGGAGATCTTTCCACTTTCTGGTGTTTTCTTCAATTTCGTTCTTCAAAGATTTAAAGTTCTTGTCATACAAGTCTTCCACTCGTTTGGTTAGAGTTACTCCAAGATATTTTATGCTATTTGTGGCTATTGTGAAGGGTGTTGTTTCTCTGATTTCTTTCCCAGCCCTTCTATCATCTGTGTACAGGAGGGCTACTCTTTTTTTATTTTTTTTTGAGTTAATCTTATATCTTAATACATTAGTATTTTGGTTTTGGTGGGGAGTTTTGTTTTTTTTGTTTGTTTTAAATTTTGCATACCAATTCCAGTTCCCCTTCCTTTCTTTCCTCACAGGCCCCCACCTTCCCCTAACCCCACTCTCCATCCCCTCCTCAGAGAGAGTAAGGCCTCCCCTGTGAAGTCAACTAAGTCTGTCACCTCAGTGATGCAGGCCAAAGCCCTCCCACTCCCTATTCTCCAGTGCATAGGCTGAGCGAGGTATCTCTCCATAGAGAATGGGTTTCACAAAGTCAGTTCATGCAATAGGGTTAGATCATTGTCCCACTGCCAGTGTCTCTACATACTGCCAAAGCCACACCATTGATTCCTGCATTCAGGGGCCTAGTGCGAACCTATGCAGGCTTCTCAGCTGTCAGTTCGGAGCCAGTGAGCCTTACATTTTGTTCTTATGAATTTCCTGTGTGTGTGAATGTATGTGTCTCAGCATCCATATGTGTTTCTTAGGCTTTTATGTGTTTGTCCTATTCTCTTAATTTTAGATGTGTCCTTGTCTTCTATTTAGGAAAAAAAGGAACAGGTAGATTTCTTTTGGTGGGGAAGTGGGGAGTAGTCTAGAGGGTTTGAGGGAGGAAAACCCATAACCACAATATATTATACGGGAAAATATATTTACTATTTTATAAAAGGAAAGACAGTATGAACCCAGAGTATTAAAGAGCTGCAAGTCTGTGTCCCCTAGGAAAATCAAAATTTACCCCTGTAAAGTCTTACCAACACAATTGACTACACATGAGCTGAAGGTGTACAACATTAATAGACATTCCCAACTGGATGGAAGAAAAGGAAACCAGAAGGCCTCAATCCTATACAAAGAACGAAGGAACACTGAGCACTGGAGCAAGTCTTCCCTAGGAAGAGAACACCAACTGGTTATCTAATACCCCCCAAACCAAATATCCTTCCCCAGAAACATGCATACAAGCAACATGTTACATAAGAGCAGAGTGTTTACGTATTCAAGAACATAGGTGTATATGCATATGTTGATAACAAAAATTAATGAATAAAGGAAGCGTCGAATTTGAAAGAGAACAAATAGATATAAACATAAGGGTTTGGAGGGAGGAAAGGGAAGAGAGGAATGATATAATTAGAATCTCAAAAATAAAATAAATACACAGTTTGTTTCCTAAGTATATAACTTTAGTTTTGAACAATACAAAAGTTATGATGCGTGTCAAGTAGACTGTTCGTAACAGTATCAAATAATATATTTAAGACAAAACAATCATTTAATAACTACTATGACCAGGCATGATATTAAGTACATCACATACATTCACTCAGCTTAATGTTCATGAGGCTGGAATTGTCTCTGTGCCCAACATTTCAGACAATATAGAGGCTGTTTGTGCAGCTTAAGAAACTGCATGGTTACTGAGCTGTGCAGTGGCTGGGCTGTAATTTGAACCAAAGTCCACTAGAGATGCAGGCTCATGTTGTTACCAGCTACATGATGTGCTTCTCAGCAGTTTTCCTAAATAACCTAAGTAAATGCACTTCAGGAATTGATGGTTCCTACTATATTTAATGGAAAGAAGTGTCTGAACTAGTTTCAACCATCAATTTTCCATCTAACCATTTATGTGACAACTCTGATATATATCTTTGGGACTGCCTTACAAATATGTCTTTAAAATAATTTCCCTAAACATATATCTCCTAGACATTTATAATGTATTTGAAAATTAAAATATTGATTTAATTCAGGTAACTTTATGATCACCTTGCTTCGTGGAATTGCAATTTTAGGGTGCATAGATTATTCTTCTTCCAGAGGGAAAAAGTTCTCTAGCTACACACAAATCCTTACTGTTTCATTTTACAACTTTAATATACTGTATTCTGCAGTATTTAGAGTTTTTTCTTTTTTTAAAAAAAGAACATTTTTAAAGTATATTCCCGTGGTTTATTTTTCAGAAATTTTTATAAACAATCAAAGTTTATACATTCTGCTATTCACACATCTATATCATTCTGCTCAAGTTAGATTGATTAGTCAATTTCTGCTTTGAATTTTTGCTTTTGGTGGTTTTTTTGAGCAAGTGTGTGATGAATTTATGTGCATAACTACACTAAAGATTCTCACATAACCTTGCAATGTTAATCAATAGCTATGACCTGTTTGCTACAGCTTGTATTTGAGAAAGAACTTTTTTCCCAGAAAGGGAAGCAAGGGACGGAGATAATCACAGGGGCTGTGACAAGTGACAAGAAGCCTTCTTTACTCAGTATGCCATCTGTCACTTCCTTATCCCCAGAGTCTTCTCACCGGTTCCCCTTCTCAGTGAACACCCCCCCCCAACTGGCACATACACACTGTCCCCCCAAACACTGCTTTTTGTATTCTTATTCCCAAGAAAGGTTGAAAAATGCTGTAGCAATCAATCTTATCTCCCCTCAGCAGAAGATCAGACCTCAGCAGAGCACTGCCACAGACCTGTCACGTGATCTGTGTCTGGCTTGTTTTCTGATAAAGTTCTGGTTGGCTGGGGCCTCTGCCAGGCATCTTGTGTTAAAAATCATTGGGATGACCAATTCTAATACAGGGTTCTCTGCTAAAGTTTTAGCATTTACTTAAACACAGCCTTCCCAGTGTGAGTGCTCACTATTAAGCCCAGGCAGAAGAAGAAGACAAATAACTTTGCACTGTATACCAGCATTGAGGCCACCTTCACATAAGGAACTGCTTCATGTCCTATCTTTGTGTATTGAACCAAAATCTAAATTATGCAGAGGACCTGCATTAGTCACTATTTCAAAATAAAAATAAACTGTGTTCTTTTTACTATTAGTCTTTGAAAATTTAATATATGCAGATAATATATTTTAACCCTTACTGTCCCCTATCCATGTCCTCTTAGATGTCCCATGTCTCTCTCCCAATATTGTATCCTATTTTTTTTAGAATAACTCATTAGGTTCAATTATCCAACTATCCGTGGTTATGAGGTCATTCATTGGAGCATGGTCGAGCAGTGAGGGGTCCTATCCCCAAAGAAAACTGAGCACCTTCCCCCAGCAGCCATCAATCACCACATGTTCTTCTGTAAGAGTGAGCCCCTCCCCAAATCCATGCTCAATGTGGAATGGCTTGCTCTTGCGCAGGTCTTATATAGGCAACCGCGTACGACATGAGGTCTTGAATGCAATGCTTCTGTCACATCCAAAAGATTGCTTCATCCAGTCTTTCCCAGCTTTTTCAATATTCCCTCTTCATCTCCTGCTGAGATGGCCCCTGAGAATCGGAGGTAGAAAATGTGATATTTGTGCCCCCCTTTATGGCTGAGCATTCCATGGGTACTTATTCTCTGTACCTTTGACAAGTTGTGAATCTCTGTATTAACTGCCACCCACTGGACAAAGAAGATTCTGAAGAGTGACAGTAAACTATGAGAATAAATACGCAAATTCAGAGGACAGCTTGATATCGGCGAATCAATCCCACACCAGTTATGTTTTAAGGGGTTATTTATTTTGGGGGGTAAAACTTACATATACCATAAACCGTCAGGAAGGGAGCCTAGTCCCAGGAGCCGGGAGCAGGAGCCAGGAGCAAGCACCGGAACCAAGAGCCGGAACCAAGAGGACCTGATCCGGATATGTTTCTCTTTTTAAAAGAGAAATATACCATGCCCCAGTGGGCTGGTATTTCAGCAGCTATTGGCTGACGGAGCGGAAGTCGCTCCCCGCTGTACTGTGGGCTCGTATTTTAGCGACTATTGGTTGAGGCAGCAAAAGTTACTCCCACAACAGCTTGATATTGAGTTAATTTAGCAAATTCATCATCATAATAATAATAGGTTTACCCCTGAATCCCTTGAACTCCCCAGCCACAGGAACTGGCCATATTCATGAGATCACTCTGGAGGAAAGGATTCGGAAAAAATCTAATTAGAAAGTGGTTGGTTATACACACAATACTCATGCCATGGGGTTAGCTTGCCCGGCCAGTTGTTACTGCAGCTCACATAACAAGACTGTTGATGACGTTCATCCATAAGCAGACTTTATAGCACTTTCTGAAACTATAAAATCTGTGCGGCAGGAAGGAACCATCCAGGTCAGAACCAGTTTGATTTCTTCACACCCTGTGACCAAAGTATGGAGAATCTTCAGCAACAGGATACTGCTACCAAATTCTGGTGAGCACCCAACAGCATGTATTGTTTGGGGTCACCAGGAAACCCTTTAGCGAAAACTCAAGAAGAATCCTTCATCTGGCATTGAGATTTTTGCTTGACAACCTAAGGCTTCTGGGAGGGATATCATACTCTATGTAAGATAATTCCCTGTCAGTTATTTTTTACATGTGTTTATGTATATTTTATGAAAATATATATGTATGTTTCAGGAAGCTTATGACTTAGTAAGTTTCCATAGAGCTTTTCAGATATCATTAGTGTTAATGTCCCTTCCTGATTCCCTCCTCTGCCCAACCTCTAATCTACTTGTAGGTATGCATTGAAAAAAACCTTTGTATTTTAATATGTCCTTTAAATTCAGGGTTTGCAAATATAATACATGGTATAAGTAATGTATTCTCTTCCCTGTGTAATGCACACCATACCTCCGCCATCCTCTATCAACTCTGAGCTGATTTATCTCCTAATGAACAACTATTCGACAAGTTCAGGCACATCCTTGCATGAGATTTATATTACTAATGCCATCTTAAAAGCTGTGTTGTATCCTATTTCAAAGCAAGTAATGCTTCCTAAATTCTAAATGAATTTTCCCTTTTCCAAATGGGTCAGTTTATGTAGTCTTGATTGTGGCAGTTCCCAGGAAACGGAGAACTATTTTGACTCATTGAAAGATGCCATCCCACTGCAGTAGCTTAAAACGAGACACTGGGAAGTGTAAAGCACACTGGTTCCTCCACAACTCATCCTGCAAAACAGTTTATGAATACACTTATAGCACATGTATGTATACATTCATTTTCGAATTTGCATAATTATATATACTAACTCAGATAAAGGAATAAACGTTTACAGGAACGTTAAGATGGGAGAGTCCCAACAGTGACGAGTACACTAAAGCTGAAGAGTAGTTCATTGTCTCCTACCGATCACACCAGATAACGCATGCTCCTTAGTTTCAAAAGGTTTTTTTACATCAACCTTTAAAATTTTGCTTCTAGGATACATTTTTTTCATGGCCTTATTTCACAATATCTCATTTTATAAAATGAAATTTTATATATTTATATATATATATATATATTCACATTTCTTCTGTTGTTTCTAACAACAAGAGTTGTTAAAAAATCTAACAGAAATTGAGTTCAATTTCTAAGCCTCGTGTATATGCTAAATAGCTATGTACTTTGCTAAGTACAAGAAGGGGTTGGAGAAATAACACGGCAGTTAAGGGTACTTTCTGTCCTTCCAGCGCAGGAGTTCAGTTCATAGCACCCACATCAGAAGGTTCACAATGACAGTAACTTCAGATCTATGGGGTTTATCTCCGTCTTCTGGCTTGCACAGGCATATGTGCACACGTGTGCACACGCACACACACACACACACACACACACACACACATAAACACAGAAACATCCCTTAAAACAAAAGTCTGACAGAGCACCTAGAATATGAACAAGAAATTCCAAAATCACATAGATTTGCAAATTTCCAAAGCAGTGGGAGTGAGACACGGGGAATTACGGTGATTTTAAGAGCTTTCTAAGCTGCACTTACACCACCAAACACTCGGAGAACTCTACTCTGCTGAGTGAAGTCTCTGGTCAGCACTAAGCACACTGGAGAACGAGCAGCCAAGACTGCACAGGCTCACCGGGGGTCTGCAGAGGAGCAGGTGTTGAGGGGGCAGCATAAGACAGAGCCCCTCAGAAATGCTAACACAGTTCCCTTCGCGACCACGGAGATTCACAGCAGGCACTGTCTGTTGGAAAGCGTCCAAATCAAACAAGTCTAATTATGGGTTCTCAGATTGAGGGCATGTGTACAGAGACAGGCCATATTTTTCATATTTTGTTCTGGCACTGGAGAAAGCACTTGAACGATAAGTCTAAGAAAACCACCTTTTCCCCTCCACTTGCTGTACAGGATCTTACTTGTGCCTGAGATGGCAAAACAGTGCTTCTGAGCCCTTACAGCACAAGAGGAAGTGTTGGGTGTGGCTCAGTGGCACAGTGCTGGCCTAGCATATATGAAGCCTGGGACCCATCTCTCCTGTGCCACAACACACACACACACACACACACACACACACACACACACACACACATTATCCAATCTCATAAATTTTATACGACAAACATAAAAGAATGCCCTGATTAAATGCTATTCAACGATGAAACGTTTTTTTAAAAAAAAAAAAAGCTACAAAAGAGAAAAGATACGATCTAATATTAAATAAATGGTAAGTAAATCAAGGAAAGTAAAGATTATGAAAATAAAGTAGACTAGAAAAGATTAAAGTAAACTAGAGAAGATTAGAGGTGCCTAAATACCTCTAATAGGTAAATAGTAGTAGATACATCAATAGTAGTAGATAATAATAGGTAGATACAGAGGATTGATAGATGTTAGAAAATATTTAAATGCTTTTCAAAGTTAAGGGAAGACTCGGTGAAATTTCATGATTGGAGCTTTTGCTTTTCTATTAAAAGTGAATTTATAAATGATTCAGTGGTTGAGAGCAATGATGACTTTTCCAGGGAACATGGGTTTGAGACCCAGTGCCCACAGGGTGGTTCACAACCCGCTGTAACTCCAGTCCAAGGGATCTAGCACCTTCTATTGGCCTCCATAGGCATTGCATGTACATGGTGTATGGACACGCATGCACACAAAACACTCAAACATATAAGAATGTTTTAAAGAAAAATTAAAACTATGGGTAGTTAGTGAATATCTTGAATTGAGTATTGGATTCGTGATAGAACTCAGACTTCCAGTTGGTAGGTAATTATAAGCATTCTTTTACCTAATCGAAATCTGTAAATGTCCAAATGGTATAGGACTAAGTGAACTTTAAGGTAAAAAAATATATAAACTCTCTACCATTCAAGTATTCTATTACTTCCTTCGTGATCTCTTTCCTTATAGCTAAACCAGCTCCTTCCCATGCATTTTTCTCCTAATTTCTCCCAGTAAGCTATGAAACTAACTACAGATTGAGCACATTCTTCCCAAGGAGAAGGAAACTCCCTAAATATGGGACAGTGCCTCTATGGGTCCTGTTTGACCACACCGATATTACTCTAAAATCTCTGGGGACATTTTTGACATCCAGAAAGAAATTTTAAGACTCATCTGACCTCAAGTATGAGCTATGTCAGACACTTACAAGTTTTATTTTGGAAAGTCCTTCAAAGCAGCTGACAGTAATGTAAAAAGCCAGACTTGAGTGCCTGCTGACAGGAGAGATGTACCATTTGTATTAAGAGGGTGGCACAAAGAAAATAAATGGGGATATCAGTGATGAGCCCTAAATCAGAAGCCACAAGGACAGGCCCTCTAAACTGAAGGCAATAACTTACAATTGAGCTGTTTCTCATACGAGTATCCACGCTGTGTGCCTCACGCTGAGTGGACACAAAAATGTGTTGTCTAGGGATGTCTAACGAATTGCTGATGGAAGGCCAGTTAAGCTATTAACAGCCATGTGGCAGGTTTGCAGCGACCAGTTGCTTCAGCATAGGCAACAGCAATGAACACAGTCCAGGGGCCTCATTAGCACGCTGAGTTCCAGCCGCCGCCTCAGCTCTCCTAAAGTCAGTGCTTTCCCAAGAACGTCAGGTGATCCAGACATCCGAGAAAGCTTGAGAAGAAGCTCTATGGAGGATACAGGTGCTCCTTTCGTTGGCAACAGAGAGGAAAATTTCACAATAATCTTAAATATGATGTGTAACCTACTTCAGTGATCATCATTTGAAGTGACTGATGAATACCTAGCATGAACTTGAACTATAAGACGCCACAGGCATTCACAGACAACTTATTTTAATAAATACAGCTGGGGTTTTATCAGTTATAGGATTATAGAATAGAGGAAAGAGGTAAAAGAAAATTAATTATCAGGCACCCCTGCATTAGATCCGAAGTGAATGTATATAGGAACGACTTAAGGATGAGGGCCAGAGAGATGGCTGAATGGGTAAAGGCACCTGCTGATGAATTAAGGGACCTGTATTCAACCCCAGTAACACACATAGTGGAAGGAAAAACCAACTTCTTCAAACTTACCTCTGACCTTCACACCTTCACCATTGGACACACGTGTGTGCACATACATACACGCTAAGTTAAATACAATAAAATAACGTTTTCTTAAAAGAATGATGAATTCAGTTTTGCTCTGTAAACTGGAAGAAAAATAAATAGAGAAAATACAACGGTTCTTAAAAGCTTATGGGACAATTTAGTTGAAACAAACCCCATCTAAGCTAGCTCATATGTTAGTAGGTCAGCTTGCTTTGTGCCAGCCTCTCTCACAACATCACCAGGAAACAATCAGAGTAAAAATCACAGGAGATTGCTGTATTTTGGGCAGTCATTGTGTGGAAGTGTCATTCTAAGACTAGAAAAACAATACGGAAACTAAAGGATTACCCGCCTCTGGCAATGTGGATGAAAAGAAAATGACTTTAGAAAGCTCTTACAAATAGGTAGCTTAACAGCCTGCAGCAGCCCCCATGTGCTGAAATTCCCTGTGGCAGAAGCACTTGCCAGATGCAGTCTGAATGGCAGACCCACTAATACAACAAACTGTGTGAGCTATAGGCTCTCAATGGACCCATGAATCCAGAAGGCCAAAGAACAGGCCAAGAATTGAAAACGCTGGACCCATTTGTGTTGTGTATAAGTTTTATTTTTAAAAAAGTACCTTAACCTTCAGTGAGAAGCCAGTGAATGAGTGATTCCTTCAAATGTCCATTTGTAGCCATTGCTTCCCTTACACTGTGAAGCAAGCTGCAGAGAGTTTTACAGACAGATTTTGGTTTAAAGCTCCACTCTTTTTTTTTCCCATTTTGTGATACAGAGAAAGGTATTTATCATCTGTGAGCACTCACTACCTATTTGCTATTTGTTATAAAACAGCAGTGGCACCTGCCTCCCAAGATAAGCAAATTCGGTATTAGTGAAGCACTCTTTTAAAGTGCTTTGTGGAAGTGTGATGAAAAGCAGCCGGATCCCCCTGGAATTCTGCACTTGAGGAGGTGAAGGCAGAAAGATCGAGAGTTCAAGATTATCTTCAGCTACCTTGAGCAAGGCTAAGGACGACCTGAGTTGTATAAAACTCTATCTCAGAAAAGAAAAGCAATCAGCTGAATTTTCAGTTTCAAGATATTATCTCCCAAAAAAAGCATCATGATTATCTATGTCACAAACCTATCTATCACCCCCAAAAGTTGCTTCCTCCATTCTTTTTATATTATTTGTGTGTGTGCGATAAGAAAGAATGCTTAACACAGGATCTCTTGTCTTAGCAAATTTTAAGCACGTGCTCTTATCTCTAAGCCTCATGTTGAACAGTGGACGCCCTGCATAATTACTTACTCCTCTTGTGTAATGGTAGCAAACCCTTTGGTCACACCTCCCTCTCTCTACTGCCTTCTGCCCCTGGAAACCAGCATCCTCCCCTCTACTTTGGTTCGTTTGACTACCTTTGGCTCATCTTGCAGAATTTGTCTTTGTCTGGTTGATTTCAGTTATCCCAATGTTATCCAGCTTCCTCTCTGTTTTTATAAATGGTATGATTTCTTTCTTTGTCTAAGTGAATAATAGCCCATTGTATAAATATATCCCATTTCTTTGTCGATCTGCCAAGAAATATTCAAGTTGTTTCTATATCTTGGTTGCTGTGCATCATGCTTCATTAGCTTGGGATTGCAGATATTTGTTCGAGGTCTTGCTTTCCCTTCTTTTGCACATGTACAAGGAACAGATTTCTGGATCGGATAGTGTTTCTAGTGAAAGTTTCTGGTGCACCTCTATACTATTTTTATATTGTAGAACCAGCTGAAATTCCTAGCAATAGCATCCAGTTCCTTTATTGCTACATTTTTTACCAACATTGCCCTTTTGATTTTATGAACATAGAATGCTACCAAGAGTGAGTTGATATTTCACCACTGGGTTTCTTTACATCTCCCTAATGAATGAAATACATTGGCCATGTTTTCATATACCTCCACTACTGCAATGTCTTATTTGGAACCATCTGTAATCAATTTTTATTGTCTTTTTTTCAATAAGACTAGTTTCTTATTGAATTATAAAATTATAAGATCTCATGGTGTGTTTTCTATACTAATTCTTTATAAAATATAACATAAATAATCTGATGTTAGAATATAACCACGTTTATTTCATAACAGAGGGACAGTCACCCCACCCTATAAGTTTCATCAAGATACCCATCAGCTATTAATTGATATTTGAGGCAAATTTCTAAGGAGTAAAAACTAAGCTAAAATGCATTGGAGGAGAACACTTACGTAGAACATTAGCAAAGGCCATGTGATGTTTAAGAGCATGCCTGTTCCATGTCTCCAAGTAGAACAAAATGCTTCTGATCTCAAGAAGAATGAGGACCTCAGTGAGGTTGCCAGGAGATGACACATTAAAATAGAAATATCATGAATAGACTGGGAAAACACTGAGGGTTTTTTTCTAGGAAGGTAACAGAGCCAGATCTGCATTTTGTATCTGCTGCCATCTCAGTTCCAGTATCAAAACCCAACTAATCCGGTGACAACAGCTGTAAGCTCAGCATCAGGAAGCAAAGACGGAGTGTGAGCTACAGGCCAACACAGACCACATAGTGAGACCTGGTCCCCAAAAATTCCATGAGGACATGTTGAGACTTATGCATTACTGATATAGTAACAAAGCTAGCAAATTTTTCAAAAATATTAAAACAAATCAATAAGCCATTCAATTATTTGTTGAGAAAGCTTTCCTTTGTTGCTTTTCTAAGTCAAACAGAAGTCGTCAGTACAATAGTACGTCATCATTTTCTGCCATTTGCTTTTTAACTATTGTTTAGTGTTAGTCATGGTACCCAAGGCTTTCTTCTGCATACCAGTGAATTACCTCTCTGCACTCAGTTCCTTTTGATGCCCTTTTTTTTAACCAGAAAAAGAAAAAGGTAAAACAACTACTAACATGAAATTTTGTGTGATACTTGGCAAATCTTTGAGTATGAGGTCAAAGTAAAAAAAAAAAAAAAAAAAGGAGTTGACAGTTAGTGTGGAGAGTGAGTTAGTAGGGACAAGGGAGTTCTGCTGAAGCTCTTGACCCTCCCCCATAGATGTGGTTTTGTCTCACACTTTCATTCTCATTTCCCCCTCAGTTCCTACACCTCAAATGCACTTCTCTTTCTCTTCTAACAACAAATGCTATCCTTCTTCAAAGCTCAGACAGTATCATCCATTCCCTTATTGCATGCACATGATTATTTTCTTCCTGATAGGAGAAGTTACAAAAGCAAACACATGTATCATCATACAGCATATTTGTTTCCAGTGCCCTGTAACACAACAGCTCGATTTTCAGGCATTGACATGGATTTCTGTGTCTTTCATAAATCTTCAAATGTTCGGAATCAATGGGAAGTCCACTTGACCTTTGAACATTCTACCTTTCCTCTTGAGTGGCTCTTATCATGTTTGCTGTGTGTATGAGAGAAAGACAGGTAGGAGGAGGAGAGAGGAGACAGGGAGACAGAGTGACTATGAGGATTTTTGTCTGCGTCAAATTTTCAGTAACATAATAATCTTAGAATCAAAAGTCCCTAGAGATTGAAGTAATCACAAGGCATATGCTTGTCTTGTCTTCGCTATCATTCATTTGAGTATAAAATCTTGTATTTACTTAGTTTATCTGGGACATTGTTTGCTCATTTTTTTCCTTATTTTGACAGCCAGATTTTTTCTTTTGTATCTTTTTTATTGTTTTTATTAAGATACACATTTTCTCCATTCTTCTTCCTTCATTCCCCCCCCCCCTTTTCTACCCTCTCCCAAGACCCCTGTGCTCCCAATTTACTCAGGAGATCTTGTCTTTTTCTGTTTACTATGTAGATCCACATATGTCTCTCTTAGAATCCTCTTTGTGGAGTGTAGGTTTTTTGTTTTGTTTTTTTTTTTGCTTTGCTTTATGTCTAGAAGCCACTTACCAGTGGACACATATTATATTTTTCTTTCTGGGTCTGGGTTACCTCACTCCATATAATGTTTTCTAGATCCATCCATTTTCATGCAAATTTCAAGATATCAATCCACACACATATAAACACCTGATTTTTGACAAAGAAACTAAAAATATAGAATGGAAAAAAGAAAACATATTCAACAAATGGTTCTGACATAACTGGATATCAACATGTACAAGAATGCAAATAGATCCATATCTATCGATTTGCACAAAACTCAAGTGCAAATGGACCAAAGACCTCAACATAAAGCCAACCATACTGAACCTCATAGAAGAGAAAGTGGGAAGTACACTTGAAAGCTTGAACCTATTGGCACAGGAGACCACTTCCTCAATGTAGCAACAGCAGAACAGACACTGAGAGAAACAATTAATAAATGGAACCTCCTGAAACGAAAAGCTTCTATAAAGCAAATGACATAGTCAACAATACAAAATGACAGCCTACAGAATAGGAAAAGATCTTCACTAACACCACTTCAGACAGAGGACTGATCTCCAAAATATACAAAGAAACTAAAGGAAAATTCAAGTTTATTTTCCCCCATCCATATGTTCCCTTTAGCTTTAGGGACAAGACACTTAGAACAAATCTTTCCCAGATTTCCTTGTTTCCAGGGCCTAGATATGACTCACAGTTCCAGTGACCTAACTGGATATAGACTTTGTAAGAAAATATGCAAAACCTATTCCTTTATCCTGCAGAGCCAAGGTGAATGGGCAAGCAGTGTTAGCCAGTGCCAGAGGTTCAACAGTGGCTCCACTGACTCAATGTGATAACTATCTCCCTGCAGCTAAGAAACTGTGACAATGTGAGGCTGGAGATCTGAACTGTTTCGGGCCACATCTGAAATCTCAAGCACTGTCAGTGATGTTCAACGGTTCTGGCCTTTCAGGTTTTTTACAAAGCTCTTGTTCACTATATTAAACCCTCTTTGCTAGAAATACCCAAGTGAGTGGTTCTTCAGTGATAATAATGATCCCATTCACACAATGCAATTCTTGTCTCAAGCTTGGGGTGTGGTACAGTTGAAGAACATTTGTCTAGTATGTGTAAGACCGTGGGTTCTATCCCCTGTTGTAGTGAGCTGCTTTGTGCCGCACCTTAAAGATGGCGCTGACCGTTGTTTTCCACCCCCCGGGTGGAATATGCTTTCAACTGTAAATAACTCCATACATGGCTAAAACTAAGACTCTGGCTTGTTTCTGTGTACCTGGTCCTATCCGTATTCCCCACATGGCTTGCTGGAGTTGGCTACACAGGGGCTATTTTAGATGTGGGCTGGCTTTCCGGGGGGAGGGGGGGATTATTCAAGGTTTCCTGATTAAACTGCAATTGAGAAGAGTCCGATGTTGCGTTTTCTTTGCTGGCCAAAGTTACGCGACAGGTGGTGCCGAACCCCCGGAGCGGCTTATCAAGGACCCAGAACTCATTGCAGTCAGGGCAGTGCACTGGAATAGTCCTCAGGTAAGCTGGGGATCCTGCGACTACAGCAGGGAAAATAGTTCCCAGGTGAATGGGAATCCTACGACTAAAGTAGGGAAAATAGTTCCCAGATAAATGGGAATCCTACGACTAAATCAGGATTAATTAATTGCTTTCCCTATAAATAAAGGGAAAGTGACTATTATTAAAGCAGGATTAATTAAGAGCTTTCTCCGTAATTAAAGAGAAAGCAACCGTGGCAGAGCGGGGGTTAATTGCTTTTCCCTGAAAATAAAGGGGGAGAACCGCAATCAAAGCGGAAGATTTATTGCTCAGTTCCATAAATAAGGAATGAGTGAAGAGCAGTTTCGCAAGTTGACAAAACAAAAGTAAAAGAAATATAAATTGAATATGGGTGCTAATCAATCGCACCCAATTTTTTGGGCTCTTAACGAGCTGCTACGTTCAAAGAATTTTAATGTGGAGAAGTTTCTGAACGAATGCGACGCCATTGCACCCTGGCTCACCGTTTCAGGGAGTCTCTCGATATCATTGTGGGAAAATATAGGGAGAGACCTAGATTTTGCATTTGAGCAAGGGATCCTTAAGGGAGGGGTCAAGCCAGTTTGGAAGTTAATTAGAGGCTGTCTTGAGGACCAGCATTATAATAAAGCGATAAAAAATGGACAGATAGCGCTAAAAATGTTACAAGAGAAAAGATCAAAAAGGTCAGAAAAGGCAAGCAGTAAAAAAAACCATCAGAAGCAGGGAGAGTTATACCCGGACCTTTCTGAGTTAGAAGAGTCAGATAAGCAACTACAAACAATCACAAAAAAATGGCAAAAGACAAGACTAAAAAAGAGGATGAGAAAAAAGGAGAAAGGAGGTTCAAAAGCTCTGACGCTTTGCCCCACGACACTCTCCACCCCTCCGCCTTATGTGGGAGGAGATCGGGGCGGCTCTGGACACACATTTTATCCAGACGTTTGAAAAATGGTGAGAACTGAGCTGCAATTAGCATATCCAATGTTTCAAGGTCCACAAGAAAATAAGTACAAAAAACATCTGGTTTTTAAGATGATTAAATCTTTGGCTAAATCTATGAGAATTTATGAGATTACAGTCTCTTTTACTATGGAGCAGGTAGAAGCCCTATATAGATACTACATGACACCTAGCCACTGGAATGGGCTTGCTCATGCATGCCTGAGCCCTGGACAGTACTTAGATTGGAAAATCTTTTTGATTGAGTTTGCTAGCAAGCAGGCTGCAGCTAATCAGGCAGCTAAAAATTCAGCATGGGACAGAGATATGCTGCTCGGACTTGGAGCAGGCCTATATGGAGTTAATTAAATTGCTTAAAAAGAAGGGATTATTTATTGCCCCTAATAAGGTACAAAAGGATAAAATCATAAATTATTTCGGAGCACAAATTTATGAGAAACAAATTATTCCACAAAAAGTAAAAATAAAAAAAGATAATTTAAAGACCTTAAATAACTTTCAAAAATTGTTAGGCGATATAAATTAGCTTAGATGTTATTTAAAGTTGCCAAATTATGAGTTAAAGTCCTTATATGATATTTTAAATGGAGATTCTGCTTTAAATTCTCCAAGGCAACTGACTAATGAAACACATGAGACATTAAAAAAAATAAAAAATAGATTACAAGATGGCTTTCTACAGAGGATTCAAGAGGGCCAAGACATTGTTTTGTGTGTTCTGCCTTCATATCACCAGCCTACAGGATTGTTATGGCAAAACAGGTCATTGCTTTGGATTTATCCCAAAACATCTCCAGCCAAAGCTCTTGAGCATTATCCTACTGCTGTGGCAACTTTAGCCCTGAAAGGGATTCAGTAGTGTTTACAATATTTTGAAACTGCCCCCACCTCCATTATAATGCCTTATTCCAGCCATCAAATTAAGATCTTATATGCTACAATAGATGATTGGGCTACTTTACAATATGGTTTTGATGGCAACATAGATAATCATTATCCCAGACATCCACTGTTAGGATCTTTTAAGGAATATCCTGTAATATTTCCTAAAATAACATCATCGCAGCCTATTTCCATGGCCCCAAATGTATTTACAAAGGATTTTAAAAAGGCTATAAAATATATATAATAGATAAACAAGATCCTATGATACATCAATTTCAACCTGGTTCAACCTCCTCAGGTTATAAAATTACAGATTGTAATTAAAATTTTTAAAGTTTGTCCTTTTGCATTTAATCTAATATCAGATTCTGCATATGTTGTTAATGCCCTTAAAATTTTAAAAATAGCTAGACCTATTAAAAGTTCCAGTTCAATATGCCTTTTATTTCAGCAATTACAACATTTAATCTGACAAAAAAAATTGCTTGTACATCCAACATGTTAGAGCACATACAAGTCTGCCACAACTTTTGAATAAAAAAAATAATATAGTTGATCAATGAACTAAAATGAAATATATATTCATGAGTTCTACCTTAAAAAAAGCAAGAGCTTTTCATAAAACTTTTCATATCAATGCTAAAGCATTACAACAAAAACTTCATCTCTCTCGAGCAGATGCTCAACAGATAATTTTAGATTGCTCTCAATATATGACTCATCAACATCCACCCAATATTGAAATAAACCCACGGGGTCTACTCCCTCTAAAAATCTGACAAATGGATATGACACATATATCTGAATTTAAAAATACAAAATATCTACAAAAAACAAAAAGGGGGAATAGGCCACGGCCGGACCCCGAGGGAAAAAAAAAAAGATTTTCCCTTGCCCTCTTTACCATTGACTTTTTCTCAAGGTTGTTCTACAGCTGATAGACATCAGGACCCCCATGGCCCTGTTAAAGGAATGGTCAAATGGAAGGATATTTTGACAGGGCTCTGATATGGGCCCGATCTCGTGCTAACATGGGCACGAGGCTCTGTTTGCGTTTTCCCACAGGACCAACAAGATCCGGTGTGGGTGCCAGAGCATTTGGTTAAAAGAGTTCAACACGAGGAGCATCATGCCTGTGCCTATGGATGCTTCCCATGCCATGACTAACATACAATATGAGAATTTTACCCGTGCTACAAATTTGTCTAAACAGTTGTCTAGTTATCTTTTAGGTAATTGGTCTGGAAAATTTGGTGCTATGATGGAACAGCTGAGAGTGGCCATCGTTGCCATGATTTCTACTCGAATGGATGCAGGACTAGTCACTAAAATTGTCATCCTGGATTTTTGCAGCCATGAATCATCTGAAGGAGTGGGCAGGCTTGGGAGCGTTAGCTGGCCTTCTGGTGTTGGTCTCTCTAGCCTGCCTATGGCATATCTGTCAGATTAGGGACTCTTAGCATCACAATACAGCCATGATTATACAAGCCTTTATGGCTATAGAGGCTGGCCAATCCCCCCAAGCATGGTTAGCTACCATAAAAGGATAATTTGACGCATCCAGGGTGCAAGACAAGGCACTGCACTCAAGGGCGGCCTTTTGTTAACCTTGAGAAGAACACGCCTAGCTGCATATGGGTTGATGCCCAAGTTCCCACCTCTGAAAAATGGCATCGGGCCAGTCTGGCACTCTTTAAATGAAAGACACCTAGGGAGGATCAATACAAGGCTCTTGTTTTTCACAGAGAGCAGGCCTCTACTCTTAACTGTGGCATTTAAAACAAAAAGGGGGAAATGTAGTGAGCTGCTTTGTGCCGCACCTTAAAGATGGCGCTGACCACTGCTCTCCACCACCCCCCCACCGGGTGGAATGTGCTTTCAATTGTAAATAACTCCATACATGGCTAAAACTAAGACTCTGGCTTGTTTCTGTGTACCTGGTCCTATCCGTATTCCCCACATGGCTTGCTGGAGTTGGCTACACAGGGGCTATTTTAGATGTGGGCTAGCTTTCCCTGGGGGGGAGAAGATTATTCAAGGTTTCCTGATTAAACTGCAATTGAGAAGAGTCCGATGTTGCATTTTCTTTGCTGGCCAAAGTTACGTGACACCCTGTACCGAATTCAAAAGTCTTTCCTTGATAAACAAAGATATGCAAGGCATTTGTGACAAGTAGATTTTTAATTTGGAACATTTCCAACTTCCATACTGTGTTTCTAACCTGTATAAATAATCCCCTGTGAGATTCTTTGAGTAACTAATAAGTAAACTCTCCACAATGAGAATTTCGAGTATGTTTGTGGAGAGAAAAATGAAATAGGAAGATGTTATTTTCCACTCTGCGAACAGCTTTGGAAGAAAGAGGAAATAATGTGTGGGGTGAGAAGAGGAGAAATGAGCAGCCTGTTCAAGGATGAAAAGAAAAAAATGGGAAGTCAGCTGTGCTTGAGAAGCAATCTCAGTAATTAGTGGTAAGTATGCATTTATCATGTCTAATTACCTCCAAAACTTCTGTGTCATCAGAAACATCCATCTATCCCAGGCGTGGAGCTGCCTCAAAAGACTCTTCTCAAACACTATTTCTTCATAGAACCTTTTCCTTAAGGACTCTCACCCTGATGTCTTTTACTATGCCCATCCATTGGACATTCACCAAGACTGTTAGTTGATCCTTTAGCCCATACACACACTTACAAACAATGAGGGGGTTATTAATGTGAAGACAACTGAGTCACTGTGCTCACAAAGCTCATGGCACAGCATGGGACACAGTGAGAGAAAGAGACAAAGCACAGACAAGCAAGTAAAACCATTTCAGATGTTAAAATGTCATAAACTTGAAGGAATCCAAATGATGGATTGATTATACTGCAGATATGGGGGAACAAAATATGGAGGATGCATGCTGGAGTAGGCTTTCAAAGAAGATAATATTGAAGCTAATAGGTGGGAAATAATGAGCCAGATACACAAATATAGAAAAAAAACTTTCACTTTTCTATTTGGAGCAAAAGTTATGAGTATTATCAAGTGAAGAGACCATGGCAGGACTGGCTGGAGTTGTGTTTCGACAGGAAGGGCCCTGTGAGCAGAAGGAAAAGTGCTGGAAGGCCCTGCGTGTTTGAGCAAATCTGTTCCTCACAAGACTATGCAGGCTATCATGGGAGAGAGTTTAGACCTCGTTCTCTTGAGCAGCAACCCATAAATGCAAGAAGAGAAGAAACTTGCATGTGTTTTGCCCAGTTTCACACACACATACACACATAAACACACAAACATACAAACACACACACACACACACACACGAAAAGAGAGATCTTCTCTCACATGTAATGTCCCTAAATTATCTCAACAGTGACATCTGTACCTATAATTACAGAAAAAACAAGGTTTTTTTGTTATTGTTTTTTGTTTTGTTTGTTTGTTTTTTGGCTTGGTTTTGGGTTTTCGAGACAGAGTTTCTCTGTGTAGCTTTGGTGCCTGTCCTGGAACTCACTTTGAAGACCAGGTTGGCCTCGAACTCACAGAGATCCACCTGCCTCTGTCTCCCAAGTGCTGTCTCCCAAGGCGTGTGCCACCATTGCCAGGTCAGAAAAGGCAAGTTTATCCAAAATATACTGTGCTCTAATCTAACCTCTGACAAATTTGCCCTTGAACAAGATTGTACAAAACCAATACATAAAAATTAAGTTGAAAGATGGTCTGCTGTCAAAATTGAATAAAACAATAAATTCATGTGTTCCCTTATTCAATTCAAAATCAATAGAATTACTTACTTACATATAAATGTTGTGTATTACTGATTCAAAAAGGAATTGTTTTTTATATCATTATACTATGGTCTAGATGAAAAATTCTGTGACCCTAGATTGGAAAAAATGTGCAAAAGATAGAAGAGACTTATTCAAAATATAATAACTCTTAACATTCAATAAATAATAAAACCCAATTTAAAATGGGTCACTGAACAAGACATTGGATATTAAAAGGGCATCTGAAAATATGCCTCACATTATATCCATCAAGAAAATTAAAAATATATGAGAGAGAACAGAAGGAGATAATCTGGGGGAAAGAAAATAAAAGGGGGGAATGAAGTAACTATGCTTTACTTTTTAAAGTCTTAAAAATTAATGAAGTAAAAAATGTGCAATAAAATAGAGAAAAATAAGACAAAAACAAAACAAACAAAAACAAGGGGATATAAATGCACACCTATTAGAATGGCTATATCTCAGAACCCAATAACACCAAGAGCCAGTGCAGATATGAGACAAGAGAAACTGCCAATCATTGGTGAAAGAAAAGAAAAATAGGTGGCTTTTATGGTATTATACAAAATTAAATACATGCTTCGCATGTGATCCAGCTCTTGACCCCATGTCATATACAGCTGAATTATAAGACAAGTATTATCTTAATTCCTGCTAGATTCTAGATATGGTCCAAATATGTTCCCAAAGCTTCCTGTGTTGGAAACTTTACTGCAACATGGAGATATTGAAAGGTATTAGAATTTAAGAAGTGAGGTTAATATGAGATAAATAAATCACCAGGGTAACTTCCCACAAAAGATATTAATGTACTTCTTGTGGGGCCCTGATTGCCCTAGAAAGAGGACTTGACCCTTCCCAGGTTCGATATTCCTGTCTTGCTGTGCCGCCCTTAACAGTCTCCTGCCAAGATGTTACTTGTCATGCTGTGATGTAGCCACATGGTCCCTCAACAAAAATTATGCCATAGCCATTGCTATAATTAGAGCAAATCTTTATGCATTTAGATGACAAAAGTTGTGTATAGTGCATTTCCCACTACCATCCAGGAATACCGAAAATCACTGCAGACCAAGCCCCATCACTTATTAGCATCAGCTTACAGAGGACCAAGCTCCAACCCTAGAACATCAGAAACTGATCAAACCATATTCATTGTACAGCAGAGTAGAAAATTACAGAAGTGTGGCAAGGAAATATAGTTAGGGCATTCATATATAGTGTTTATTTGGGAAGATAAAACTGTGTGTGTGTGTGTGTGTGTGTGTGTGTGTGTGTGTGTGTGTGTAGGACAGAGAGAGATCTACACACATTTTGTTCAATGCCAATATTCTGTCCCAATCATAAAATTTTGACACTTTATTGATATTGAGAAAGCATCCTTCCCCTGTAAATTGTATTGCCTTTTAAGAAAGAGCACAGCGGCTAGAGTGATTGTATCCTCTTTCTCTTTGAAATCTCTGCACTAGAGATGGCTATTTTGCTGTCGTGTCTATGGTTCATATTTGCCCAAACTTGCTATCAACCAAGATATTCTTCAGTAAAGTGAATGAACATATAATATTTGGTACACACAGATGGTGAAACGTTATTCGGTGTTGACAATCGTACCATAAAAAGAGGTGGGAGAGCTGTGTACTCCTGAAGGAACAAAGCCAAACTCAGAGTTAATATCCTTGTCCAGCATCCAGACCCATACAATCTCCACACCACTAGGAATTCTGGCGTAAAGTGTGGACTCTGAGATGATGTTGTGCCAGCGTAGTTCATGATGTTTATGCTTGAGTGTGGACAAGGAGCACGTGGGAGCACAGTGCCTGCAGCAGGATTTCTCTGCACACCTGAAACTGTTCTGCAAAAACTAAGCATCATGCAGTCCTGCGGCACCCAGCTAAATAAAGCATCACTCGTCAATGTGCTTCAAGCCAGTGAGTGACATGATGTAATTTATAAGTTTGAAAAATCTCTGTGAGACAAAATGCGGGGTGACAAAGCTGGAGGCATGGAGTCCGGTTTTGAGAACCTACAACAGCAAAGACAGTGAGGGACGATGACCTGGGTAAAAATGACGGCACTGAAAATGGAGAGGGATTTATACTTGAAGTCAGGATGACAGGACTAGATTGGATGTGGGAGAATAGAAAAAGAGTAATGAAGCGTTCCCAAAAGATTGAGTGGCTGTATCATCGAGAAGGATGGAGAAGAGGGAGGAGAGGGGATGCTGATGGGGAGAATTGTGAAAGGGCTTAGTAAGCCTTCCTTGCCTAGCTGTGGTGCACACAAGGAGTCTAGTAGCAGTGGTGTGCTGGCAACTGTTCAATGACACTTGCTAAACTCTAGGAAGAAGCATGCAAATGTTGTTGGAACACTTTTCTCCTTGAGAGAATGATACAATGTAGTTCACAAATAATGAAACTGTGAGTTGCCCTCATTGCCAAGGTCAGCAGTTCTCCTGGAGTGCTTCTGAAACTTTGACTTCCAACAGGTCCTGTCCCACTGCTCATGCAGCCAGAACCCCAGCATGATTAGACAAAGGGAGAGGTACGCAATACATATCTAGATACAAAGACCAACTTTGTGATATGTGAGGAAATACTGGCATTATCTAACATTGAGAAAGAGAGGAAGCTCCTGCTTGTTCCAGAAAGCACAGCTGTAATAGAGGGAAAGAATGGAGATAGAAAAGGAAAACCAGTTGAAATATATTGTTCCCTGATCCCATATTCATCCTACCTCCTTCCCCCCCCATCCCCGGCCACCAAGCTTTCCCCGTTCCTCCCCTACTCCCTTCTCTCTAGCCCTCTCCCCCTCCATTGACCCTCCCACCCCCTCATGCACCCGAGGTTACCTGGGACTCTTGTCTATTTCCTACCTCCTGGTGGATAGCTAAATAATCTTCATCAGGTTCATCTTCTTATTTAGCTTCTCTAGGACGTGATCTAGCCAGATTCTCGGAATTTGGCCGGATTCTCTGACTGTGGCTGGCCCGGGGTCTTTCTGAAAAGCCATTGACTATGACACTGGGACCTGTTTCCTCTGCATATGCTGGATTTTGGGGATCCAGTCTGTTTGGACGCTAGCCTTCCTGGACCTGGAGGGAGGGGGAGGGAGCTGGAGCTTCCCACAGGGCAGGAAACCCTGACTGCCCTGGGGGACGGAGGGGAAGGAGGGGGGGGAGTGGGGGGAGTGGGAGGGTGTTGGGAGGGGGGGCGGAAATGGAAACTTTTATAATTTAATAAAATTTACTAAAAAAAAAAAAAAAGAAAGAAAAGGAAAACCAGGATCCACAGAGAAAGCACAGACAATCCCCAAGGAGTGGACAGTGAGGGGTCTTTTGGGAGGAGAGGGTTTAAGTCATCGTTGGTAGAAGAACATATATATATGCTTCATGGGTTGAAAAACAGTATAAAGAACAGAGAGGGCACGAAATCATCACAGAGAAATGTGAAAAGTGAAAGTGCATGAGTCTGAGTGAGCAGATTGAGAACTACCGCTGTGGAGAAGAGAGCACACCTGCTTTTGTGATGTAGAAAAGCACAGGCTGTGGATTCAGGTGAGCAGAGGGTACCGGACTGTTAATACAAGAACAGCAAGTGTTTAATCCTTGGCAGAGCAAGGGTATTGTTACAATCTACCAAAAATGGAAAACGCGAACTTTCCAAAGGTAATAAATTCATTGATGAAGTTGTACGCTATTACTGTGATCATGAACTTTAAAAGGAGTCAACAGAGTTATGTGGAGCTACTTTTAAAATATTCAATCTGACAGAGCAAGCACGGAGCAGAAAATGACTCAGTAAAATTCAAATTTAGAATTATGACAGACAAGTAAGTAGAAAGGGTAAAAGAGGCAAATAATCGAGCATAATCGTTACAAAGCATCCTCCCTGTGCTGGGGTCTGAGGCGGGCATTAGAGAGAGGAGACAAGGGGAGGCAGATGGAGTAGAAGTAGCTCCGAGGGCTGCGTTCAGTTAGATCAAAGGGCTTTCAGAACTGGGGAGCTAGTGATGAGAAATGTGTAAGCAACAGAAATAAAAGTTGGTGTCTTCCAGATATACATGACCAAAATAGGTGAAGGTCGGCGTCTTGGATGTATTATCATACGAAGGTTAAGCTTATTGCAATGACTGTCATAGAGAAAAGACAGTAGTGAGCTGGGAGCTGAGTGTTTCGGTGACAGATAGTATTAGTAGATGGTGTCGGGAGAGACTGGTATACCCTTCAGAAGTACGGCATGAATGAGAGCCGGGGAAATGAGATCAATGAGGCACTGACAGTCAAAGAGAAATTTTTTTAATCTACTCTTCTTCTAGGCCCTGAAAAACGCATGGCTAATTAATTAATTAATTCCCCTGGTGAAGCCCTGCAGTGTTTCCACAAGTTGCGTGACGTCCAGTGATGAGAAATTGCAGACCTGACAGCTTACCACTCACCATCAGACCCCAGCAGACAGAGAATGTCTTAAATGCCTATAGATAGGTTTGGAAGCTATAAAATTGTGTAAAATTGTGTGTGACTTCTAAAAGCAAATGCCGTCTATAAAAAGATTATTTATAACTGCTTCGCCATGAAGGATAATAAGAACTGAATTACAAGAGCCTCGTGGGGTTTGTAAAAGCAACCAGAGGCTCTGTTATCATAAAAGGTTAGGAACCAGTAGGATAAAAAAAAAACTAAAAAAGGAAAGAACACAATTATAATTTGAAAGTCTTTGAAAGGTAAATGTTTGCTTGCACTTGCAAGGTCATTGCATTGTGGAACAGGAGCTGAGCCAGCAGGAGATTTCCTCGCTAACTACTGCTCATTTCTCAGCATTGGTTTGATGCCAGCTAGTCAGATCATTTTTAGGGTACCCAGCACAGTGGCACACACAATTTTTTGTAGGAATAGGCTCTAACCTTAAGAGGGTGATGTGGGAACCCCCGCCTCTGTATGTTGTGAATATCATTGGTTAATAAAGAAACTGTCTTGGGCCTGCGCAGGGAATCGAGGTTGGTGGAGAAAGCTAAACTGAATGCTGGGAGGAAGTAGGCAGAGTTAGAGAGAAACCAGTAGCCCTGCAGGACACAGACGCTGGAACTCTACCTGGTAAGCCACAGCCTCGTGATGATACACAGATTAATGGAAATGGGTTAAATTAATATATAAGAGTTAGCCAATAAGAAACTAGAGCTAACGGGCCAAACAGTGATTTAAATAATAAAGTTTCTATGTGATTATTTGAGGGTTGAGCAGCCGTGAATGAAACAAGTAGCCTCCCCTGCAACAAGGATGACTTACACATAACAAAAAAATATTAAGAAAAAAAATTCATAGATAATGATTAAATTGTCCTCAGATCCCACATGTAACCAAGTTTCAGGAAAGTAGTAATTTAGGAACATCAGGAACAGTTAATGAGATTACCTTTAAGTGAAGATCTGTCCCTTATTCTAATCTCAAGTGGCTTTTGTTATAAGAGATTTTGGCATGCAAAGACAAGTTAGATTAAAGTCATCAGTAAATATAAATGAAAACACCACTCTTCTGACTAAATAGCCACATGAGTTATCTGTCCAAAATCATCATGGTATTTTAAAGACAACATTCTAACTATCAAACAAAAATATCAATAATTTTTTTGCCACTTCAGCATTTTTGCAGGAACTTAACAACCCCACACAAGCAACTATGTGTCCAATTCCTTACCACTCAGGAAAGCATAACTGTTACGGGGAAGGCTATTCATTCTGTGACTGGCAGGGTCTCCGTTTTGGGGGATACCAGAGTTTGAATCAGAGCCTGACCAAAACAGATGGAATGTAAAAAGATGGAAAATAAATGTTTCCTCTTTGTTCCAAATCAGGTGCTCAATACACTCCTGACACAGTCTCTAGCAGTCTATGTCCAGAAGAAGGAGAAGAAAGAAGAGGAGCAGGAGGAGGCGGTGGGAGAGGAAGTGGGGGAGAAAGAGAAGCAGAATGCTGTGGATGAAGAGCTAAGACGATCACTCGGTCTTCACATAGGAGGTAAGAAATGAGATTAGCTTAGATCAGAATAGGCAGAATAGGCAAAAAGGTCCAAATCTTAACGCAATAGAAAGCAATGGAGCACTGTGTAGAAACACATGGGTTCTCAGAAGTCTACGGAATAAATACCATGCGTTTTCTACAACCTCAAACTTACTTAACGATAAGATACTTGAGAGATCATCCACAGAAAATAAACATATTACAAACTGGAGTACAAAAGATAGGGCTCTTTTCACAGGATAAATTATATTCTTTGAATTATCTAAGAATATTAAATGATTTTCCACAGATAGTGAGAGCTTTTTTTCAGAGATTACTGTTTATTTACCCACCAAAAGATAATATTTAAAAGCTGTAAGGCATATATCTTGGAAGAGAACTTGAAATTGCCACTTTACTAAACCAGTATAATTCTTAACTATTTTCTAAATACTTGTCCTTATATTCATAAATGCATGTATTTCTCACCCTTCACCAAAGTAAAATAAAGGTATCTTGGCAACAGACAGAGATCATTATTGGAAAACCACAACCAGTAGAAACGCAGAACTGTAGATCCCAGTCCAGTGTATCCACCTCTCATACAACTCTCACACCTAAGGCTCTCGGAGCATTGCTAAAGGGGGCAGAAAGATTATTAAGAGCCAGAAGATCAGAGAGTTTGCTGTGAGACTGTGTCTTCTATTAATGTCAAAAGCTACACCCAAAAAATCCACCCAGCATGACTACCTGAGCAGGAACTAAACAAGGACAAGAAACATAGACAGAGAAAGGCCACAGCGCCTCAGCCCTATGCAAAGAACAACAGGCAACTAAGGACTGCTGAAAGGAGAAACAACCTTCCTCAGGGAAAACTCTCCAGTTGGGTCTCCAATACCAAACTGTCAGTCCTAAAACCGTATGCACGATTAACATTTGACAGACTATATAGGGTGCATTTATATATTTATATGTATTAAATATATATATAAACATATATTTTTGTAGCAATTAATGAAATAAAAGTGGTTACAATTTTGATAGAGACTAAGGATAGGTATGCAGGACGGTTTCGAGGGAGGAAAAGGAAGGCAGAAATGATGCAATTTTATTATGATCGCCCCAAAAAAATCACTATTTTTTATTTAAAAACTGACTATGTAACTCAGTGATGGAGTACTTACCCAGCAGGCATGAAGCTCAAGGTTCCAACTTCAGTGTGATTTTTCTAAAAAGTAAGATTCATTCTGACAGTTATAGAGCTATATTCTTAAAATTGAAAAGAAAGAAAATATAACGGCAAGTCATTGAAGCCGACGGATGACTCTTATCTTCCCCATGCTGCTGCGGACTTCCTGCATTATGGGGAGTTTATGTAATAGGAAAATAGAAAGTATGTAGAGTTCCAAAAATGCAGACAGTGTGACAGCGCTTCTGCCTTCAGTGTGGACAGACCCAGGACTGGGGGTGCCGGGGGCCACTGTATGTCACAAACTTGCCAAAGGAGCCTTACCATACTGACAAATTCCTGCCTTGAAATGGTGGTGTGCAGGGCCCACAGTCCACAGCTGTGGAAAGGGCATGGCAGTCAGGTCACGCAGGGTGATGTTGGAGGAGGGGCTTCTTATTTGTCCTGGCCACCCAGAACCAAAATAATCACACAGAAACCGTATTAATTACATCATTGCTTGACCCATTAGCTCTAGTTTCTTATTAGCTAACTCTTACATATTAATTTAACCCATTTCTATTAATCTGTGTATCTTCATGACAGTGGCTTACCGGCAAAGTATCCAACCAGCATCTGTCTCTGCTGGCTGCTCCATGGTTTCTCCCTGACTCCACCCTTCTTCCTCCCAGCATTCAGCTTAGTTCCCCTCCACCCCCCCACCCCTGCCTAGCTAAGCTCTGCCCTGCTACAGGTCCAAAGTAGTTTCTTTATTCACTAAAGGTAATCACAGCACATAGAGGAAAATCCCACATCATGGAGAGCTAAGGTGAGATGACTGACTATAATGTAAACTTGGAGCTGTAGACAAATATTTCAGTTTTATAGAGTAAAAAGCTTTGACATCAGGGATAGTGCAGCTAACTAAATATATTCATACTTTCTATCTCGGGAATCCCAAGGCAGAAACAGATGAAGTTAACACCGTTGTGTATCACTAGTTGCACGGGTTTGTGCCCATGCTCAGAAGCCCTAGCAGGCCTGGGAAGCAGGTCACGCTGGTGAAGAGACCCCAGCAAAAGGAATCTGTGCACAGCGGAAGCTTCCTCTCCAGGGACCCCATCCCAAGACAACAGAGATGTGTGGACTCTCAGGCAGGTCCGCTCTGGAAGGCCATGGTGGGAAGAGGAGTCTAATAGCTCACAGACAGGGACCGGGGCTGAGAGACAGTCAGGCCGCATAATGCCATTAATTTTGAAAGTGAGAACATAATTGGCTGCCACTTACCACCTGTGGTTGATGTTAATGCTTCAATAAGGAGAAAGGGAAAAAAAAGACAATCTGAGGCCAGAGATCGCGGAGACTGTGCAGCCTCCAGCTGGGTCTTTTAAAGAGTGTTGACAGCTTTACTGCAGACCTCTCCTGGAGGGGTCGCTCACTCTCGGTTCTAATTTGTCATATCCTCACAGGATGGGACTGTAATTTGCTTACCTCACTTCCACCATATTTCAAAAGCAGAGACACCAAACACGACACTCTTAGGGCGGCTGAGCTCGCGCCCAGCCTTTTCTTCCTTCGCTTTTTCTACCATAAAAGCGGCGACTGAGAATCGAACAGAGACGGTGGCTTCAGCTGCTCAGACCTCATTCGCTTATGTTAGGAAGACAGGCTTCTGAAAGGAAAACAACAGCCTGTCGGAATTGTAAGCACTGGTGCAGAGAAATTTCTTCTCCTTGTGAGTGTTGCTAATGTCGCACTCCTATGTCCTCTTGTATGGCGGAGATGGAAGCTGAACCTTCCTCCCTCCAGCAGCAATCAAGCCAAGATCATCTGATAAGGCATACACTTAAGAAATGTAGACTCTAATACAAGGTGAAAAACATTCTCATCTCATGGAAATAAATGACCCACAGCAGGTGAAGTGCAGGGATACTAGGTCCATAGAAACAGAATTCTGGACATCTAATACAATGTATCATTGTTTACTTTGATCGTCCTACAACACACTTACTTTTCTATCTCTCTGTTTCTGGTCCTGGACAGGACTGAACAAATTTCATAAACCCTTTTTTCTAGTTCACTACTCTTCAACTAAAGAGAAATGAGTTTACATATATAATATTACTATAATATGAAGAGTATGTGTTAAGTAAATATCAAGTGTTAATTTATTAACTATCAGAACTGGTCAAATGGTGTGGGAGAATTGTCTGTATTCTGTCAATCATATTTTAATAAAACGCTGATTGGCCAGGCAGGCAGTATAGATGGGAAAGCCAGACAGGAAGTAGGGGTGGAGCAAAGAGACTGGGAGTATTCTGGAAGCAGAAGCTCCCTCTGCCACTCCTGCGCAGACCACCAAAGAGGCAGCATGTCAGCTGTCACGCTGAAAAAGGTACCAAGCCATATGGCTAACGTAGATAAGGATAATGGGGTAATATATGTTATAAGAACTAATAAGTAGCCTGACCTAATGGGTCAATCAGCTTTATAACCTATAGAGATCTCTGTGTGATTGATTTTCTTTGGGATATGCCGGTTGTGGGGTATCGGGCAGGACAGATACCCCAACAAGCCGCCCCCCCATCATGTTACATATGGTGCCCAACGTGGGGCAACTGTATCCACATAAAGTCTGAGAAAGCTTGGGAAGTAATTCTAGAACAAAATAACAGCATTATGCATGGTTTCTTGGTAGCAGCAATTTCTCGGGTCTGCTCTGCTTGCTAGAGGCAAGCAAATGCTCTCATCTAAGAGAGGCTTCCTGACTCAGCTTTAGCTGCAAAACCTTGCAGCTCTTTTAAGAGGTCCTGCCACGAAACACTTAAACGGTGTTGATGAAAAGCTGAACACATGCTTTTCGGGTTTTCAGCCGTAGCAGGAAAAAAGCTGTGCTTTTTTAAAATGTCGGCTTTCTGGGCTGTCCTGCCAGGGCAAACTCTGACTCTTTCAGGCAGGCAGTCCGACTGAGTGTGGTCTGTGAGCAGAATGCTGCAGCTTGTTTGCTGGCAGGGCCCTTGAAACGCCACAGAGTTGTGGCAATAAAAATGGCTCCAGCAGTACCTCTGCCATGAGGCTGGAAAGCTAAGAAATGGGCTGGATCTAGCCGTCAAAGCCACGGCTTTCTGTATTGCTTTGTAAATTAAAGGCTCATGTGGTCAGAAAAAGAGAGATATACAGTAAAGAGAGATTCAAAGACAAAGAAAACCTCTAAATGGTTTACAGTGTGTTAAAAATATATGCAGGATAAAAGTTAAAGTTCTTAAAGTAAAAAGAAAGAGAATAGTTGGGTGGGGTGGTACACACCTTTAATCCCAACACTTGGGAGGAAGAGGTACATTGACCTCTGTGACTTCAAGGGGAAGAGGTAGATTGACCTCTGTGACTTCAGGGTGTGGAGGTACACACCTTTAATCCCAATGACTGGGAGCCAGAGACAGAAAGATCTCTGTGAGTTCAAGGTGTGGTAGCAAACACCTGTTACTTTGGAGAAGAGATTTTGCTTTTGTTTCGACAGAAAATGAGAGGCTGTGGATTCAACCTGAGTTAAGAAAAATCAGGTTCAATAAAGAAAGGTCACCCGAGAAATCCCCGGTAGGAACAGATGGCCCAGATGACAGAGTTCTATATCCAGAACAGATTCAAGACTGCTGCCTGAGATGATCAAGACTCACAGGATACTCCAGTCAGGACTTGATTATAACTCTAAATTTTCTTTAGGTCCCCATAAGATCATCAGCGCCCCCAACCAGCAGGAAGTAGCCTGAAATACTACGCCCACATTCCCAACAAATGGACTATGGGTATTTTCCTTTGTTTTTTTTTTTTTTAAAAAAGAGGGAAATGGTGTGGGAGAATTGTCTGTATTCTGTCAATCATATTTTAATAAAACACTGATTGGCCAGGCAGGCAGTATAGGCGGGAAAGCCAGACAGGAAGTAGGGGTGGAGCAAAGAGACTGGGAGTATTCTGGAAGCAGAAGCTCCCTCTGCCACTCCTGCGCAGAGCACCGGAGAGGCAGCATGTAAGCTGTCAGGCTGAAAAAGGTACCAAGCCATATGGCTAACGTAGATAAGGATAATGGGGTAATATATGTTATAAGAACTAATAAGTAGCCTGACCTAATGGGCCAATCAGCTTTATAACCTATAGAGATCTCTGTGTGATTGATTTTCTTTGGGATATACCAGTCGTGGGGTACCGGGCAGGACAGATACCCCAACAAGCCACCCCCCCATCATGTTACATTCAAATGTTTTAAAATAATCAATATGAAATACTGTAATTTCTGCCACAAAGAAAATGTTCAGTATATGATCTTGTATGCCATCATCATTATCATCATTATTATTCTTAGCATGCAATTAGAATTCTTTATGTATCCCTCAAGATGGACCACTGACGGTAAGCACGATATGGCCATGTATTTCCATAACAGTATTTTGGGGGGAGCATCTGCATTGTGCAAGGCTCTTCAGTAGGGATCCATGAGTTATACACAGGGCAAACCATTGCAGTGCTGGCTTTTCTAAGTAAACAGGACACTGTACCACCTGCTGGATGCCGTTATAGCTGCACTTCAATGCCATATTCAAATCTCCATTAATTGTTTATTTTATGGAACCACAGAAAGCTTTTCTTATCATTTTATAATGTGGAAATTTAATAAAACTTTATTGATCATTTATTAAGTGTGCTGCTTGTATTGCTATAAATCATAATTGTATCTATTGAAAGTAAAGTTTCCCACAGGTCTACATTAGCCTCCATTTACAAATTTTCAATTTTTTTTACTGATTAACTGATATTACTTTTATTTATTAATTTTAATGATTTAGGTATGTGGTTGGTGATCTTTTATGCAAATTTTCTGGATTTTTCGACTAAAAGGAAAAACTATGAAGTCATATAACATATTGCTTCTGAACCGAGATATGAGAATTCCTTCATTTAAGACCAAAGTAAATTTCCTGATGACATTAGAATGGAAATATAGTGAAATAAGTAGCTCCTACCTGAGACTTTTCAGAATTTTTCATACCAAAAATAAAGTGTGGGTCAGGAGAAGTGACTCGGAGTTAAGAGCACTTCCTGCTCTCACAGAAGCCTCTAGTTTGATTTCCAGCACCCACAAGACAGCTAAAAACTCTCCCCCAAGTCCAGCTCTAATAGATCCTATGTCCTCTTCTGAAAAAAATAAAGAAAGAAACTAAATACTTTCTAGAATTCAATGAAAAAGAATGCACAACATAGCCAAACTCATGGGACACTTTGAAAGCAGGGCTAAGAGGACAGTTTGTAGCACTAAGTGTCTATATAAAGAACCTGGAGAAATCACACACTAGTGACTTAACAGCTGAAAGCTCTAGAACAAAAAGAAGCAAACACACTCAGGAGGAGTAGATACCAGAATATAAACAAATTGAGGGCTGAAATCAATGAAATAGAAAAAAAGAAAACAATACAAAGAGTCAATGAGACAGAGTTGGTTCTTTGAAAAAATCAACAAGAGAAACAAACCTTTATCCAAACTAACCGAAAGGCAGAGAAGGAATATCCAAATTAACAAAATCAGAACTAAAAAGGGGGTTATAACAACAGACACTTAGAAAACCCAGATAAACATCAGATCGTATTTCAAAAGCCTTTACTCCACAAATTGTAATTAAAGGAAATGGACAATTTTCTGGATAGGCACAACATACCAAAATTAAATCAAGACCAGGTAAACAATTTAAATAGACCCATAACCTCTACGGAAATAGAAGCAGTCATCAGAAGCCTCACAACCAAAAAAAAAGCAAGCCCAGGGCCATACTGTTTCAGCACAGAATTCTACCAGATTCTACCAGACTTTCAAAAAAGAGCTAATACCGATACTCCTCAAATTGTTTCACACAATAGAAACAGAAGACACATTACTAACATCCTTTTATGTGGCTACTGTTACCCTGATACCCAAGCCACACAAAGATGTAGCTAAGAAGAGAATTACAGGCCAATTTTCCTCATGAAAATTGATGCAAACCAAATCTAAGAACACATCAAAAAAAGCATTCCAACATGATCAAGTAGGTTTCATCACAAAGATGGAGGGATGATTAAACATATGAAAATTTGTCAAAGTAATCCACCATATAAGCAACTGAAAGAAAAAAAAACATGACCATCTCATTAGATGCTGAAAAAGACTTTGACAAAATCCAACACGTGCTCATGATAAAGATCATGAAGAGATCAGGGATATAAGGAACATACCTAAACATAATAAAGGCAACACTCAGGAAGCCAACAGTCAATATTAAACTAAATGGAGAGATATTTAACGCAATATCACTAAAATTAGAAACAAAACAAGGATGTCCACTCTCTCCATATCTATTCAATATAGAACTCAAAGTTCTAGCTAGAGTAAAAAGACAACAAAAAGGAGATCAAGGGGATACAAATAAGAAAAGAAGTTAAACTTTCAATATTTTCAGATGATATGACAGTATACAAAGTGACCCCAAAATTACAGGGAGCTCCTACAACTGATAAACACCTTCAGTAATGTGACAGGATACAAGATTAACTCAAAAATATCAGTAGCCCTCCTACATACAGATGATAAATGGTTTGATAAAGCAATCAGAGAAGCATCACCCTTCACAGTAGCCACAAACAAGATAAAATACCTTGGGGTAACTTTAACCAAACAAGTGAAAAACCTGCATGACAAGAACTCTGTGTATTTGAAGATATAAACTGAAGAAGATATCAGAAAATGGAAAGATCTCCCACGCTCATGGATAGGTAGGCTCAAGATAGTAAAAACGGCAATCGTACCAAAGGCAATCTACAGACTCAGTGCAATCACCATCAAAATCCCAGCACAATTCTTCACAGACCTTAAAAGAACAATACTCAATTACATAGGTAAAAACAAAAATCCCAAGATATCCAAAATAACCCTGTACAACAAAGGAACTTCCGGAGTTATCATCATTCCTGACTCCAAGTGCTACTATAGAGCTATAGCAATGAAAACACCTTAATATTGACATAAAAACAGACAGGTGAACAAATTGAATCAAATCAAACAACCTGGTATCAATTCACACACCAGTTCATGCCTGATTTTTGACAAAGAAGCTAAAATTATACAATAGAAAAAATATAGCATTTTCAACAAATGGTGCTGACATAACTGGATGTCGACATGTAGGAGAATGTAAATAGATCTATATCTATCTCCATGCACAAATATCAAGTCCAAATGGATCAAAGTCCTCAACATAAATCCAGTCACACTGAACCTCACAGAAGAGAAAGTGGGGATTAACCTTGAACTTATTGACACAGGAGACAACTTCTTGAATTTAACACCAGTAGAAAAGACACAGAGATTGACAATAAATGTGACTTCCTGAAATTGAGAAGCTTTTTAAGGCACAGGACATAGTAAACAAGACAAAACAAAAGCCTACGGAGTGGGAAAAGATCTTCGCCAATCCCACATATGACAGGACTGATCTCCAAAATATACAAAGAACTCAAAAAACTAGACATTAATACAAAATAATTCAATTTTAAAAATTAGGTACAAATGTAAACAGAGAATTCTCAACAGAGGAATCTCAAATGTTAGTTAGGCACTTAAGGAATTTCCCAACATACTTATAATCATCAGGGAAATGCAAATCAAAACAACTCTGAGATACCATCTTATACCAGTCAGAATGGCTAAGATCAAAAACACTAATGACAGCTTATGCTGGACAGCATGTAGAATAAGGGAAACACCCCTTTATTGTGGTAGGAGTACAAACTTGTATAGCAACTTTAGAAATCAGTATGAAGGTTTCTCAGAAAATTGGGAATCAATCCACCCAAGACCCAACAATAGTTCTCTTGGGCACATACCCAAAAGATGTACACTCATATCACAAAGATATTTGTTCAACTATGTTCATAGCAGTATTATTTGTAATAGCCAGAAGCTGGAAACAAACTAGATGCCCCTCAACTGAAGAAGGGATAAAGAATATGTGGTACATTTATACAATGGAATACTACTCAGCAGAAAAAAAGACATCTTGAAATTTGCGGGCAAATTGATGAAACAAGAAAAAAAGAACATCCTAAGTGAAGTAACCCAGACCCAAAAAGACAAACATGGTATATATTCACTCATAAGTTGGGTATTAGACATAAAGCAAAGGATAACCAGCCTATAGACCACAACTCCAGAGAATTCAGGAAATAAGGAGTACCCTAAGAGAGACATACATGGATCCCCGTGGGAAGGAGAAATAGATAAAATCTCCTGAGTAAACTAGGATTGTGGGGGGAGAGGGGAATTTGGAAGAGAAGTGGGGAGGAGAAAAAGAAGGGAGATAAAATATGAGGAATTGGGAAGGTCAAGTTGGGAGGACCGAGAGGGAGATATCTTGATAGTCGGAGCTATTATGGAATTAGCAAGAAACCTGGCACTAGGGAAATTGCAAGGAAACCACAAAGATGACCCAGCTAAGAATCTAAGCAATAGAGAGAGGGTGTGTTAACTGCCCTTCCCCTATAATCAGACTGATGGCCACCTTAATTGTCATCATAGAATCTACATCTAGTAACTTATGGAAGCAGATGTAGAGATTCACAGCTAAGTACTGGACTGAGCTCCTGGAGTCTAGTTGTAGAGAGGGAGGCATGATAATATGGACAAAGGGTCAAGACCATGATGGGTAGAGCTAGTGGGAGCTCACTGACTCTGAACTGACATCTGGGGAACCTACTTAGGATAAAACTAGGTCCTCTGAATATGGCTGACAGTTGTGTGGCTTAGGAAGTTTCTGGGGCCACTGGTGGTGGAACCAGTATTTATCCTAGCACATAAGTTGGCTTTTTGGAGCCCATTCCTTATGGATGAATACCTTGATCAGCCTAGATACAGGGAGGAGGACCTTTGTCCTGCCTCAAGTGATGTGACAGACTTTGTTGAATAGGAGGCCTCATCTTCTCTGAGAAATGGATGGGGAGTGGGTTGGGGGAAAGTTGGTGGGAGCAGGAGGAGGAAAGAAAGAGGGAACTGGGATTGGTATGTAAAATTTAAAAAATTGTTTTAAAAACAAATAAAAAAGAAAATAAACAGGCATCAAAAGAAAAATTTTAATAAATAAGATAAAACAAAAAAAACAGAATAGGACAAAAACAAACAAATGAAAGAAAATGAGAGAAAAAGGAAGAGAAACACATACAGATGCAGAGACACACAGGTTAACACACATAAGAATCCCATAAAAACAGAAAACCAGAAACCATAATATATACACAAAGGACTTTTAAGATAACAACAACAAAATGCCCTGAAAAAAAACATGAAAAAAAAGAAATTCAAAAGATGCTGTTGAGTTTATCTTCTGTTAGTCAGCTACTGCTAGGCATGGGGCCTCCCCTTAAGAATGGTTTGCGGCCCCAGTGAGACTCCCTTGGAGAATTTTCTTTTATAAGAGGTTGTCAATTGCAGATAACATCTGCACTAGGCATGGGGGTTTGTGTCCACTTCTCTCAGTACTGGGCTGTTTGGGGGTTCCCATGGGACCCCTTTATCTAACAACTTGATTAGACACAAGTGATGCTACACTTAACTTTTAACACCTTAATCGTATGCCCAATTTCTACACCAAACTAATTTTTGAAGTGCTTGCCTTACTTTCAGAGGAAGGAATTTGATGCTTCTTAGGCTACCAAGGCAAATAGATACAGGCAAAAATACATACCTACGTATCAGCAAAAATTGCGTACGTATCAAAATGTAGATGTAAATTAATTACTTATGGTAATTAATTTCAGCTTGTGTTAGCTAAAGTAATAAACAGATTATCATCTTCAACAACAGATGAGGAATTTTAAGATACAGACATTGGTTTTGTTTTAAATCCTCCGAATTCTTTGGAAATCCAGCTGTACGTTTGACACACACTTTCTGTCCATTAATTTTCTTCAATGGCATCCTATCATTTCCTCCAGCACACTAATGGATCCCACTGTGTGCTACAAGTTTATGGTTATATGATTCATTTCTATGATAATCTTGCTTTCATTAATACAACAGCTCCAGCTGTACTACATCAGTTCCTGAGATATCCATTTCACATCCTGATGGCTTTTTCAATCCATAATGAGTTTTAAAAGAGAAAAGTCACATTGCTTTTTTTTTTGTTTCAAAAAGCCTCCATAGGAGATTTCAGCCAACTCTGTTATTTAGAGTCCTCTCAGCAATGGTAATAATTCAAGAATAGCCTGGTCCAGAAATCTACATGTATGCATATCATCTCCTTGAAAAGATCCCCCCAAAAATGTATTGGGAATACTAAAGCCACAGAAAATAAAAATAAGTATTTAAATTTATGATTCATCACATATTGCTGGGCATTCTGTGCTCTAGCATCTGCGACAAAGCTAATCTGATCCCCATGGGACAGGGGCTCTAAGTTCAAGAGGGTATATAAATCCCTTAATAGTTTAGAGGTGATTTTATATAATTGTAAATGTAAGGAAATAACCCATAGCTTTTATTACCATCTGAAACTGTCTGTATGACCCAAAGGGAGCATGAATAAAGTTTTCATCATTACTTTGTCTATTCTTTCACAGATAAGAGGAATGTGAGTTGAGGCTAACACTATATAAAGTAGTCCAGATGCAAAGAGAATTTAAGGGGAAATAAAATTGAATGTATATCTCTAAACATCCATATTACGAGCATCAAAGTAAAATAAAAATTATGAAGAAGAAAATTGATACCATTAAAAGTTTCGCTTTAAAAAAGTCGCAGACATTTATACCCCTTGCAGGAGACGGCCCTGTAGAAATCAAAGCTGTACCTTCTTGGAGATAAGTTGGAGAATTTGGGGTCACTGGCTTAAAAGAATGGTGCTATAACCATGGGGCAGTGTGCAGAAAGTTTTCCTTGGAGGATTTAGTGTGAGAATTCTAATCTCGTGTGAGCCATCCTTGGGGGCGGGGGGCGAGGGGGGCAGAATAGCAGCCTACTTCAAGCAAATCCCAATTGGATCATCAAAAATGAAAGAGAAGTAAATTCATTCAAGTGAGGTACATAGACTTTGTTTGACAGTCCAAATGAAGAAAGTAGCAAGAAGAGAAAGAGTCTGTTTGGGAAACAAATGGAAAGACTTGGAAGGAAGCAGAAGCTAAGAAACTTCCAGAAAGTTAAAAGGATAGCAAAAAGAAATGAACAAGGAATGATGCCAAGAGGCAGAGCTCAGTCTTGTGGAAGGGAAGCTTGCACTATTTGGGTTGTCTCTCTTAAAGAAAACGAACTTCAACTCTCAAGTTTCAAGTTAGGGACAGGGCTTCTAAGGAAGTACGGACACTAAGGCACCTAATGCTTCTTCATGTTGGTTTTGTGAAAATTCAAGCTGTGAGCCACTCTGCCCACCTCTAGAAGTCTGTTTAACTTCCACCGAGGTGCTTTCCCTGGTGTATGAACACTGTCTCCACTCTATAGTCAATACACCCATTCTATTCAGAATGCTCCAACTCGAATCTATGAAGAAGCCCTGGATACGAACTAGGCTCTAAAACAGTTTGCAGAAACTATAGACTCAGCACTTAACACTACAGTCACTGCCTAGCTGTTTACACAAAGACCCCTGTTACCAATTCGCATTCAAAAAAGAGAAAGTTAAATCAAATTTACCACCATCGGGGAGCTAAAGCGAGAAAATCATGAGTTTGAGGGCAGCCTAGAATACACCGCAAGTTCTTGTCTCAGTCAAGCAAAAAGTCACCCCCATTTAGATTTGCAAAGTGTTTGTAAAACATGCCAGGTAAGAATGAGTTAACTATGGAAGGTGTCTTGGATAGGATCACCAAATGTACTTCAGGTTTATATAAGAAGGTCTAAATAACAGCATTGTACTAAATGGAGATAAACAAAAAAAAATACAATGAATATAATTTATCAGAGAGCAGGTTTAGAATCAACAGAGCAAATAGTTCTAAACAACGAAATAATTTGAATCATAACATTTTTCATAGGCAGTGAGTTCATTTCTTGGAGGTTTGTAATTCTTCCATCATCTATTTATTCAAAACTCAGTTTTTAGTTCTTGTTATATTTTCTTTGTGATCTGACCTATGTAAGCCTTAATGCCTTTGCATACTCTAGGTCTAGACTTGAATTTTATTTCTTTAGAGACTTTTCATGTGAACCAAACCTAAATGGAAACAAATAATCTCTCCGCCTTTGTGTTTTCTTTTCTTTGTTCCTGGAAGTGTCAGTCTTATATTGTACAATTCAATTATCAGTGTACTAGACAATGAGTTTTAATGAAGGGATATAGTTCTTAAAACAACACTCAAACTTTGTTTTAAAACATTGCTATTGCCACTCCCAAAGTTCCAGCATGCTCATTTGTTATTTGTAGACAATCTCCACTCCCAGCAGCAAGTGATCTCTCTCTGTCATCATATCCTACACCAAGATTCTGTGAATTGAGCACTTTCATAAGTATTCTATCACGGAAGGTGTTTTTGAGATTCATAAACACTGTTCCACGCAGCAGTTCTCTGCTCCTTTCAATTGAGAAATAATATTTCATTGTGAATGTATGCTTCATTTTGCTTACCAATTCATCAGTTGAATTGTGCATTTAGATTGTTTGCAGCTTGTAGCTATTATAAACAAAGCTATCATCAGCATTCATACGGAAGCCCCTACATGGGCTCTGGTTTTCACTTACATTGCACAGACACCTACAAGTAAAATTGCTAGGTCACATGGCAAGTGTACATTTAGCTGTCAAGACATGATAAACCCTCTTCTGATGGCTGTGTTATATTACATTTTCATATCCTTGACAACGCCTGATGTATTTCTTTTTTCTCTTCCTTTGTTTTTGGCTTGCTTGGGTTTCTATTGTTGTTTTTGTTGGAAACAGGGTCCCGCGCAGTCCCAGCTGGCTTCAAACTTGATATGTGGACAAAGATGAGCTTATGCCTCTCCTCCTACAGCTTCTGCCTCCCCAGAACTGGAATTAAAGACAAGCATGGCCATACCTACAAAGTGTTCATTCTACAGAGAATGTTGTTTATTAGTACTTTTAATTAGCATTTCCCTGTGATTAAAATGTGAGCTTTCTTTTTAAATCTTGTGCCCATTTGCTATTTCATAGATACTGGATTGAAATCCTATATCAGATTTTGATACATAAAATTTTCTCCAAGTGATCATTTCTATATTCTTATTACTGTCTGAGGAACAAAAGTTTAGTTTTAATTTAAACATGTTTGATTAGTCATTTTTTTCTCTCACAACTTCAAATTTTTATGTGAAGTCTGAGATCTCCTTCAATAAGTAGAGAACACAAAGATCATATCCTGTCTTCTTCTATGGAAGTTCTATACTTTTAGGGCTTACACTTAAAAATATGATCAACTGTGTGCTGGTTTTTGTTAACAATAAGGTCAGAATTTAAATTCCCTTCTTCCTTGTTCCTTACCTTTGTGTTTTCTTTCATAGTACCCATAGTTGCAGCACCATTTGCTGAAGAAATTTCCATTTCCCAAAGAATTTCAGAGGTACTTTTGGCAAAGTTGGTGAATCCTAATGATGATGGGCATGTGAAAATCATGAATATTTGCATGTTTCTTATTGTGCATAACAATTCATAAATTCATTTCTTCCAAACACGGAGCGTGTAAAGCATATACATTCAGTGAATTGACTAAACAAACATTTTTATATTTACAAAGTAGTTATCTGAAAAAGTACAGAGGTAAATGAGATCTAAATCTAGAAACAAAATGTTTTTATGTTAGGTGGAAAATGGCAAAGATTTTACAAGGCAAACAAGGTGAATTCTTGGGAAGAAGAAATTAACCTTTGGGGGGGGGAAACATGGTCAGGCTCCATGAAGACAAAAGCCTCAGTAACAGAGCTGATGAGCAGAAAAGTCTGAATTCCATGAATGTGAACTAAAGTGCATTCATCATGGATACAAAGCTTGGACCCTAGAGAGAAAGAAAAAGAGTAGCCAAGGAGAGCAGCAGGCACATACGGGAAATATCCAAGGGCAAACAATAATAACATGGGAAGCTGAATTTGATGCTTAGTGCCAGGTACAAAATGAGATTTTATTGTCTAAGCAATGGGAGCCATGAGAGTTACTCATGGTTTATGAGCAGAAGGTCATGATGGGTGTTCACAGACGTGCCAAGTTCAGTAAAATAAAACCAGAAAAGTATTGGCCATCATTTTCTAGAATTATTTTATTTCATCTAGGAGATGTGGTAATTCAGTTCTTGCTCCAACTCTTTTAACCCAATGTCAATTAAATTAAAATAGATTACTTCTCTAGCTTTGACCATTATTTTTCCTGCAATTCATTCTTTCATTTATTTGATATATCTTGAAGTGCTTCTTATCTGTCAAATTTTGGATGTACACTTTTTCTTTTTCTAAATATACATAGAAATATAAACAGATAGATAGATAGATAGATAGATAGATAGATAGATAGATAGATAGATAGATAGATAGATAGATGATAGATGATGGATAGCTAGATGATAGGTAGGTAGGTAGGTAGGTAGGTAGATAATAGGTAGGTAGGACTATAGATAGTAGATAGATGATTGATAGATAGACAGACAGACAGACAGAAACTGGAAAGAAGATCAAAAGAGAGTAAAAGTAGGTGGTAAGAAAAGATGGAGCATGTGAAACAGTCTTATTCAACTAGGAATAAGAAAAGAGTTTGAAAGAAAAGTTAGAAAAGAAGTGAGGGGTAGCAGGAAGTGGAAAAAATGATGAATCTAAAAATACTTTATTCAAAAATGCCATAATATTATCTAACATCTTGCAACAATTTTTTTAAAAAAATAATTAAATAAAGACTAAACTGAGAGCTGATAAAACCAGATGTCTATAAACTGGTCAAAAGTTTTAAATTCTTTCCAAGTGATAGATTGGACACTGAAGTACATCCTCACCCACGTAAGATAGGCACTAAGGAATAACCCCTTCTCAGAATGACGACATCTGAGGTCACAGTCTTGCTGCTGCCGTGATGCTGTAATCTAAGTCCATTTTTAAAAATTGGGTATTTTCTAGGTAATATCAACGCTATAATAATGAAGGTTTATTTTTACTCTAAACTACCAAGTTAATGTTTTCAAAAAAATACAAGAGAAAATCCACTGAGATCCTAAGTCTATATGTAGGTTGTTACATACACATCTTCATCTTTCATTTATATATTTCTGGTACCTTGGGAGCCTGAACTTCTAGATTAAAATGAAGGGGAAAGAACTGTAGGCCATTCCTCACGTGTGACAAAGAAAGTCCTAAGAATCCACAGGTAAAAAAAATGTCCCAGGGCCTCTGTGACACATTCAAAATCCTATAAAACTTATGTAGGCTCAACATTTTCTAGAATGGTTGGTGACAGACACCTGCCATCCCTGCCTTCATTAAGCTAGAAGAATCATGAATTCTAGGCAACATGGTGAGACCTTGCCTCAAATAAGTAGAAAAGTAGATGAATACAAAAATAAACAGACCATTTTAACATTTAACACTCTTGTACCTAATCATTATGTCTCCTTGATGTCAAACAAGTGTTTATTCCAATCACAACTTCAAAACAGTAATTACTTAACAATGGGGGATTCAGTAGAACATACTCTCTGGCAGAACTAAATGCATAAGGTTCTTTTATAGTTTTATTTGAAAGAATTATATATTAACAGGGTGCTGGAACAGGAAGAGTCTGGGAGGTCCCATGCTCCCTTACCCTGGAGCTTCTCAATTTACCATATCATTACAGTAAGATACAAGAACCACATAGAGGCGAGCCAGATGCAGTCCGCAGAGTCTACCCAGAGCTCAGCATTTATGCACGCACCTTTGGGTTTGTGACTCTGTGAATGTACTTCCATCTGTATGGTCAAGGCATTTTATGTGTATGCTTATCTAATGACTGCCACATTATGACACAGAGCAGATCCATTTTCACCTCTAAAGAGAAGATTATCTGCATATCCACACCCCATTGCCATCCCTAACTTGCTATGGCAACGATCTTTTGTCTCTGATTTTGTTATTCGGAAAGTAAAATGTTTGGGATCATCTTGAGACGTTGCTCAGTCACTAAAACACCTGCTGCATAATCCTAAATTTGGCTCTCCAACACCCACATACACCCCCAGGTATGAAGGCGCATGTGTGCAAACCCAGGTCCTGGGAAGCAGAGACAGGTGGACCACCAGAACTTACAGTCACCAAGTATAGTTGATCAGTGAGCTCCAGATTCAATGAGAAACCCTATCTCAAAATATACGGTAGACAGTAATTAAGAAAGACGTCCAACACTGACACCTTCAAGCATGCATTCATACATACACATAAGTATGTGTACACATACATACACACATTTACATAAAAGATGTAATTTGTAATACTTTATTGTCTAACTCAGCAGAATTCTCTGGTGCTTTGTCTGTGGTGTTACATACAACAAGAGTTGAATATTCTAAATCTAAAGAAAGCGATAGTTCCAAAGTTTTCTTATAGAAAGCTAAAAGTTATCAATTTTTATGTCTATCAATTTTTCTGGGTTCATTAGCTACAAGCTAGACTTGAAGGTTTGATGTATGCCCATTTTAATTAGAATACCATAGTGTCAGACGCGTAAATTGTATTTTCACTTTAAAACCCTAGAACACAGTAAAAATTAATATTCTCCAAAGTTATTAAGAAGCAACCCTTTGCCGGACGGTGGTGGTGCACACCTTTAATCCCAGCATTGGTGAAGCAGAAGCAGGAGGATCTCTGTGAGTTCGACTCCAGCCTGGTCTACAGAGCGAGTCCCAAGACAGGCTCCAAAGTTACAGAGAAACCGTGTCTCAGAAAAAGAAGAGAAAAGAAAAGAAAAAGAAGAAGCGAAACTTTAAAGTGGGTGAAAAAGCAAACATTAAATCCTGTTCTAAGAGTGGAAAGAGCTTTCACTTTAACTTTTACTGCATCTCTTCTGCCTTCCCTTCCTCTTCCTACTGCGTTTGCGCTTCCATTCCTCTTTTTAATATTCAAATTAATGATTGTTTCATATAAACAGTTGGTAGCAGCAAATTTAACTCTGTGTCAAATAAAACGCAGTTTACACAGGAACAAAGTTAATATTTTGCTTATATGACATCATTCAGTTGAAGAGTGGTATAAAACGAATGGATGCTGCATCCATTATGCTAATGTTTATTTATGTAAGTAACACTTTTAGGCAGACTCAGTGTGTAAATGCCAGCAAGTGGCTTTTAAATATTTGTATACATGTGAAAATTATTGAAATGGAGATAGTGTATGTCTTTGCAAGTAACTGGCATAGTTTATGAGCAGTAGGACCCTGTCACATAAACTAGCACAAGTCCAAGACTAATTCAGAAGAGTAGTCTTCTAAATCAATGCAGAGCACTAGAAAATCAGATGATGCTCACCCTGGGACCAGGCACCTGCACCTACTAGCAATTATGAAGCCCAGACCATTCGAAGCTGAGAGATAAAACGAAAAAATAAAAACCATTACAGCAGCATGCCACATGCACCACAGTGAAGACACTGTGGGCAAGATATATTTGGAACTGTTTGCTAAGTTCAGATCTGGAGACATGGAGAATCTTCTATATTATTTCCCATTTCTGCATTTATAAAAGGAGATGTGAAGGGGGCTGTCTGGAAATCAACTATCTTCTAGTACATGGAAAGAAATTCATGGGTACTAAAAGTCATGTCTCAAGGTCTGACTTTTTGAGTCAAGTAAAAATTGGCAAAAATAAGAACATTCAGAATCAGATGTTCCTGTGGAACAGATTTGGAGATGTATGTGACCCTGTGAAAAAAAGGCAGATGGGGACATGCGCCTGGAAAATGCCACTGTGGCAAACAAGAGTCATGATAAATCTGCACTGCAAATCTGAAAAGGGAGAATGTTCCCTAAGTTCTCTTTAAGCACTCCTCAAAATCTTTCCCACGATTTAAAGTATTATTTTTTAATTTCAAACTTTTAGAAAAACAATAAGGAAATGCCAAATCATTGCTATAATGTCTCTCTGCTATGTTTCTCACTCCTTAAATTATTCAGGTCAAATAAACCAAAGACTATGCAGAGAAATGTGATAAAATTTAATTTGGGAAAAATCACTTCACAAACACTTACGCTTATTTCTGTCCCAACCAATGACTTCTCACCTACAGCAGTGTTCAGCATCCCAGCACAAAGTACATCAGACGTCAGCACACGAATCTGACAATTATGCAGTAGGAAAACACATTTAATGTGACACCATTCACAGTTAATTCTGAGGTGATGTCTCCTATTGAACCACATAGCTCTAGGCAAGTAAGGTTAAGTATCTAACACACAAAGCATTAAAACTTTCTTTGTAAAAAGGTAAACTAAAATCATTAGGTCCTAGGTCTAAGAAAAGGATCCAAAAAATGAAATATCAATCTAAGAAATATTAAAATAAAAAAACATTTCCTCATGAAATAGCCTATAAGGAGATGAAATTACAAAGTATAGACTGGGGAAAAGATCTGAGCAAGAATAAGTTTATAGACTATACAAATAGTATTCAAAAATCAGCAATAAAAAATTTAAACATAAAATAGGCAATAGACATTTTGCCTCAGAGATAGTACACAGGAAGAACTCTGAAGCACAGAGAGGACCAAGAGGTGAGTGATCACCCACACAGGGGAGCACACCACTCTCTAGGCCCTCAGTACCTGACAAAGCCCCAGGCCCCTCCCCCATCTGCCTCAGAATCTTTAGCCAGCCAGTAGGCAAGCTTCCTGTAGATAGGCTTCTCCAGCACTCAAACCCTATCCATCAGACCCTGTTAGTCGGATGCTTCATTGTGTCCCCAAACCCTCTTACCACCTGCTCCCTCATAGGAACTCTGAAGCACAGGCAGCTACGGCACAGAGAGGACCCAGAGGTAAGTGATCACTCACCAAGCTGGACACTCCACTATCTAGGCCTTCAGTACTGGGGCAAAACTCCAGGCACCTCCCCCACCTGCCACATCTCTAGGCAGCCAGCCAGCAAGCTTCCTGCAAGTAGGCCACTCCCATAACCCAACCCCATCTATTGTACCTTGTAAGCTACAAGTCCCACACTGCCTCCGAACCTCCCTATCCCCGCCCCCCTGACCCCAGGACCTGGGAGGAACTCTGAAGCACTGAATAGAGCAGACTAAGAGGGCAGAACAAGAGAATGGACAGCATTTGCATCTACCAGTGTGCAAAGCCACAAGTCAATCGGTTTACTTCCTTTATAAATTACCTAGCTTGTGGTATTCTATGATTGTAGGACAGATGGACTGAGACACATGCTCTGCTTGGGAAATCTATCTGAGAAGTTGGTATGGACCTGGAAGAGTAAAATTTCAGAAATGTTCTCAGTCTGATTGTACAAATAGGAGTGCTATACTGTGTCTAAGCTCTTCATACAAACACTACCTAGAAAGACCACTTCAAGAAAGCCAAGATCTAGCAATATAGCTTGGTGGAAAACTACTTACTTTTCTTGCATGTGAGAGTCCTCAGGGTTGATCTCTAGGATCGCAAGTGAATAAACTGTCTTTAATCACAAAGAATCGTAAACACGGTGCGAATGATTTCAACTTTATCTTTCATACAATTCCAGTGAAAGTCTCTTTGCAGATAATAAAATCTCAAAAAAAAAAAAAACACAACTCTTAAGAAAAGCCATTCTTTCTTTTCATATTCCCCTTCATGTCAGTCAGCAAAGTTTCTTGTGCCTTCCACACGGCAGGCTTTCTGGGTACTAGAAAATCCCATGAGACTATAGATGTGTGTCTATTCTACTGGAGTACATTTTCTTGAAGACCACATTTAAGTTGAGATCAGATATGGACTTCAGTGGTAAAAATAAAATTTGTAAGATGTGTCTGCAGTATAACACTAGTTCTGGTAGCTTCCAGATAAGCAGGCAAGATTCCGAATATGGTTTACGGGTTCTGTGCTGTCCTGTTCTAAAGAGCCTCATACCTATTGTCAGCACTGTAAAATCCTATTGAAGAGTTTGACGAATGAAAGCGATCATAACTACATGACCTTCTCAAATAAAGAATGCCTTTTGGGGGGATTGTGTGCTTGTTTGTTTGTTGGTTGGTTGATTGGTTTTTTTACCTTGTCTGTCAGCTTTGACATTGTGATTTTTTGTTCGGCTCCTCAATTTAGCCCTTGAAGATAAGATACCCCCCTCTAAGGAATAGTCTCCAGTTCTCGACATATTCATGCCTCACTATCAGGACTGATACAGAAGAACACACCCAGCTGCAGAAGAGGGTAGAAATGTGCTCTTCTGGCTTCTCATATGTTAGGCTAAATTCTGAACTAGAATAGTAGCAACTGTCTTCTCAAAAACAGTGCGCAGAGAAAGTGCACACACTCATATGCTTACCCGCGGTGTGTAATCAACATTAAAACAACGTCCTCTGTGCACTTCATGGCATCCTGATGGTTCTGCAGAGCTCCATACTAAACGCAGAAGGGGAAAAGGACATTGCTCTTCCTGGCAATTGTCATTACACTTAAATAATGACTTCATTTCAGCATTTAAACTTATCTTCTGAACAAGCTCTATCTCTTTATCTCTATTGATTGAAGTGATGAAATCTTCATTATCTTCGAGGATTACTGTATCTCCTTCTTTGACCACATAGGCAAATCTGATGAGCCCAAAATGCAATTTCTCTATCATAGGGATTACTAGATTATATCAAGTGTCTCTACTGAATATTCTGTAGGCATGTTTACAGAATTAAAGTAGTGGTAGAGGGTAGTTTTACCAGTCAGGGAAATTATACACATTCAGTGAAGGCTTTGCTGATTTTTTTCCTTAAAATATATTTGCTTTCATGCTTTTTAACATCTGAAAACAATATCCTGATGAACCCTTGTTGCTTTGTCTATGTTCTCATGAAAAGCTCATTGACAGCTTTCAACCCCCTGAGAAACTCCCACCCTTGTTTGTAATTCAGTTTATTCTGTGACTGTGCTTAACTATAGAATTTTATCTTTTTAACAAATTATTTATTTTTTGTTAACATATAATTTATCAAAACCTTATTTATGAAGGATATCAGGATTGAGAAAACCACTTGGGCCTTTGTGTTTGTTAGAATATCTGTGAGCTCATAGGGCTCTGTGCTTCCGTGAAGTAACACACATTTTAAGACAGAATGTCATCGGTGAAATTGTCATCTGATATAAGTATCACCTTTGTAAAGATTCACAAATACAAATGGACCTAACATCAGAGCTCTGAAATACTGAACACAAACCTTAACAGAACCGAAGGAAGTCATGGACCAGAAAATAATAAAAGTAAGAACCGTCAACACCTCATTATAATAATGAATAGATTAGACAAAAAACTAATAAGAAAACAAAAAACTTGGGTACATCATGAACCAAAATAGACCTAATGTACTCAAATGTTCCATTTAACAGCTAGTCAAACCCAATAGTCTCTAAGACAGTTAACGAGCTAATTAAAACGAGTTTTACAATTTAACAAGGTTGAAACTATGCATGGTATTTTTTATCTGATAATGTTAGGGTGGAATTGGTAAACAATAGCAGGGAGATAAGAAAATTTCATATAATATGGTTGAATAGACAGACCTAGTCCTTATATCCGCATTCTCCTCCTCCTCCTCTTCTTCTTCTTCCCTCCCCAAAGTATGAAGGAAACAAATGTTTACTGCATTCTACAGTAAGAGGCACTGGAACCCAACAGGGGAGACGAAACTGCTCTAAGACACCAAAGCTTCTGACAGTGAAAAGTGAAATAGGAACTTACTGACAGCCATGGCCCTAGTTTCCTGAGAAACAGACTCCTTTACTGGGGGAGGTAGAGTGAACAGTGGAGTCATGGTGGCCCAATCTCATTTCTTTAGACATTGCTGATCCTCGGAAAAGGAAAGAGGCACAGTCAGCACCTGCTGAGATCCTGGTGAAGTGTTTCCCATGCGTTCAGCATGAAGTTTGTGTCTGAAAAGAAAATTACATTTTATCTCCATAGTCCCTAGAACATAGGTGGTGGGGCACACACAGCATCCTGGGTGCACAGACATTATGCCAACCACCATCAGTAGGAACTGTTATTGAGCCTTTGTACACCTAGCATGTTTTCTTTGTCACATTCTTCCCATTGCCACCACTGTACCCATACCCCAGTGAGCCCAAGCTGCCTCCTCATAGTTCATCCAAACTAGGTAAACAGCTGCTCTGAGATGCTGCAGGGTCTGAAGATGTAAATTGCAGTTATAAACCCCAATTTCCAATGCAATTATCAACCTGTAGTTCTCTCAGGTCTCCCAACATAGTCAGTCCATGCCGACCTACCAGTGTGACTACATGCCCCTGACATTGCCACATTGATTGGCCCATATTTGACCTGAGCCAGTGGCAGACTGAAGAGCATGCCAGTACTGTTGAAGAACCATTCACTATACTTTATGTTGTAAGAATCCCCTATGTTTTACATTATTAGTTTCACCTCTTCAATCACCATAGTGGCCACACAATTAATGCCCAACCCCAATGCTTTCAGTACCATACCATTCTGGGCCAACAGATACCACAGCATCCCAGAGGACTGTCTCCTTCACATGGCCTCTAGAAACAGAAGGGTTGTCCCACCCTTCTGCTGCAGAAACCATGAGGAAAGGCATTGTTTACAACGAAGGTTGACATGGGAAGCCAATGTTATGTCCCTCAGCTGAAAACATAGCTGCAGAAGATTACCAGAGAGTCTGAGTTACGTCTTCAGGAGGAGCCACTTATGACAAATGGTACATTATAAAAGTAGCACAGATGAGAGGCCTACAAATACATAAACCCCACTGAGATATTTTTAAAAAGAGGATAATGCTGTTCCAAGTGCTCGTGATAGCTCTGTAGCAACAGATATCAAAGAAAGGGATGTTGATAAAATGCCAGTTAAAATATTCTAAATCATAATTACAAGGAAAGTGAATGAGAGTCAAGAGAATATGGACAGGCAGTTCAATCAAATTAGAAAAGCGATTTATGATGGTCATAGAAATTCAGCAAATAGAAATAATGAAACAGACATGATGAAGGACCCAGTGTAATATCCTGGGTATGAAGCATTGTAGAAATACATTCATATACTGAATACTTGATTCCTAGATTCAGAGAAGTAGGGATTAGCAGGACAAAGTGTGTGTCTGGGGACATGTTACTTCTGGCCTCTTCTTTCTGCTTACTAGTTGGCCATGAGATGAAAAACTTTCCTCTACCACACACACCTGCTGCCATAATGTCCTATCCAAGGGACCTGAAACCACGTAATAACTATGGGCTGACTCGACAATCACATGGCAGATAAATTCTTCCTTTCTCGAGTTAAGAAAAATAACTACCACACTCAGTAAGCCAAAAAAAAAAAAACATACTGTTGAAACTTTACAAGATAGTAGAAAAAAACCTCAAGAAACAATTTCTTAGGAAATTTGCATAAATGAACAAAAAAAGTCTTTGAAATATCCTAGTCAAACAAATGAAGAAAAGAGGAAGAAAAACAACCTCTAAGACTCTTGTGACACTAACAAAGTGTGTGTGTGTGTGTGTGTATGTTTGTGTGTCTGTGTGTGCATGTGTGTGTTTCTGTGTCTGTGTGTTTTGGGGCTATTTGTAGGTAAAACAATGTGAATGAAATGGAAAATGTGTTTGATGCATCATCATTAATCTTTGGAAAGATTGAAATTTAGGTAAAAGAGTCTCCAGGATTCCAAACAGGTACAACCAGTACAGAACCTTGCATAGCATACTGCCATCAAAGGTTCTAAAGTACAAGATAAATAGAAAATTTTAGAACTTGAAAAGAATGTTTTAAATCCTATTTAATGACAGCCATATTAGACTAATATCAGATTTTACAGCATAAATATGGGAGTAGAATTACTTGTACAAAAATCTAAAGCAACAACAATTAAAAGATATCAAACAAAACTTTCTTTAGAAATAGAGAAAAGGATGAATTCCAAGGCATACAAAAATGAGGGAATTAAAAACTAGACTAAAGAAATATCCTTAGAGGGGTCATTCATATAGAAGGGAAGGAAAGATACATCACAACATAAAATTGCTTGAAAGTATGAGAAACACTAGAGAAAAAGATATAAAAAAGAGACAAAGAAACGGATCTGAAAGGAAACTGCTAAATTACCATGCTAAAGAACAAAAGAAAAAGAACAAATGATAATAAAATTGCATAGATTTTTTTTAATTCTCGCATATTAAGAGAAAATCCCATATGATTACTTATTGTTGTGATAAAACACCAAATCACAGAAATTTATAAAAGGGTTTATTTAAGCTTCTGGTACCAGAGTGTTAGAGTTCATGAGGGTAGAGTGGAGGTATCGTGAAAGGAAAAGTAAAACTGAGGACGCATATCTTAAATCGCAAGTACAGAACAGAGGATGTAAACTCGCAATAGTGAGAGTCTTTTAACTCTTGAAGTCTGCCTCCAGAGACATACTTCCTCTTATCTAGCAATGCCTAACCTCCTAAGCCTCCCAAAACAGTACCATCAACAGGTGGTCAAGCACTAAAATACATGAGAATATGTGATGCAGTTCTTATCCAAGTAATTACACCCTGATGCCAAAGAACACAGATTGTTAACATGGATTGAAAAAGCAAAGTGATATGTTCCAAATACACACACACACACACACACACACACACACACACACACACACACGTGATACCATGCACAAACGCAGTAAAGAGAGAAAGAGACATATGCAGACATACATACAGAAAGACAAACACACTCCTTTATTCCTCATTGACACATACAGACAAATAAAAGTGATAAAAAATAATCCAGAAAAGTGTTAGGCAAATGTGCGAGCAGAATTAGCTGTACCTACAGAACAGAAAATAGGATTTGGGATAACAACGTTAAGAAGAGATAAAGGACATTATGTAATAATCTTTGAGAAATCCAATAAGAAGACATAATAATTATAAACATATAGATAATGCTGTATCAATCAATTTCATAAGGCATCATCAAATATAAAGGGAGCAATGAACTCCAGTATGAAAAAATTTGAGGGTGTCAACACCCTACTTTAACCACCAAAGGGACAATGCAGATAAAAGTGTCAGCAAAATCATCAGAATTAAAGTATGTCCTAGATGAAATGGACCTAACAGACAGACATTCAGAGAACATTTTGAACATTTTATTTCACCATTGTAGAACCCACAATCGTTTCTCCAAGAAAGGATGCAGTCACCAAACATTAGACCAATATTAGGCTACAAAGCAAATCTTGATAAATAGAAAAAGATCAAAAATATATAAGGAATTTTTAACACAATAAAATAGAAGTAGAAATCAATATACAGAATCCAGACATTATAAAGGCACATGAAAACTAAATGGATAAGCAAGGAGCCATTTAAGAAATCAAAAGGAAAATCTAGAAATGTCTTCAAAATAAACCTAAGCACAGCATACTAAAACATGTGGAGTACAACAGAATAAATGATAGGAAGATGGTATAGAGCAAAGGACAGCTACAGAGGCAGAAATATTTCAAATGAACAACTTAAGGATGCACTTCAAGGTCCTAGAAAAGAGAAAACAAAACAATCACAAACTTAGTAGAAGAAATTAAGGAAAGCAAAATATATATATATATCAGAGGCAAAAAAAGATAAGCTAGGTGTGATAACACACAGTTATAATTCCACAATTATAGGAAGCACGAGGAGACATGTAGAGATTTTTCCAGTCCGTCTGGGACACAAAGTGGGACCCTGTCTCAAAAATGATGATAGTGATGATGATGATGATGGTGGTGATGATGATGATGGTGGTGATGATGATGATGATGGTAATGATGATGATGATGATGGTGATGATGATGATGATGATGGTGATGATGATGATGATGGTAATGATGATGATGATGGTGGTGATGATGATGGTGATGGTGATGATGATGATGATGATGGTAATGATGATGGTGATGATGATGATGGTGATGATGATGGTGATGGTGATGATGATGATGATGGTGGTGGTGACGATGATGGTGATGATGATGATGATGGTGATGATGATGGTGATGGTGATGGTGATGGTGGTGATGGTGATGATGATGATGGTGATGATCACACTCAACAGTATAAAGCGTATGACATTTCTGAAAAATGAGTGGAAAGAAATAAAACATGGCAACTGATAATGTAGGAGCATGAGGGAACACCAACATAACTCTTCATCTGTCCTCTAGTTTCACCTCTGTTGCTGTGATAAAATATCCTGACAAAAAGCAGTTGGGGAGAAAGGCTCTGACTGTAGCTCCCATTTCCTGGTCACAGACCATGGGAACAGGGAAGTCAAGAAGGCGGGGACCCCAAACACCTAGCTATTTTACGTTCTCAGTCAAGAGTAGGCAGAAATGAGTATATCCGTGTTTGCTTTCTTGCTGGTGTTCACCCTGGTGTCTCCACACATATACAAGATTCTCTTGCTTAGAAATGGCGCTGCCCACAGTGTGTCTTCTCATGTCTCTCAACTTAGTTAAGGCTACATAGGCAGTGACGTTCTGAATTGGCCTCTAATATCCTCAGAAAGAAGTGGTTAAAGAAGCGGCCATAAATTTTTGAAGGGGGGATTCAGACAGGCGTGAGTAGGAGGGAATTGAAAATGATGTGATCATATTTTAATTTAAAAGCTTTTAAGGCAATGTGGCTGGTGAGATTTCTCAGCAAGTAAATCTGTTTGCCCTGCAAGCCTGGCTACCAGAGTTAGATTTTTTTTCGAACCCAGATAAAGGTGGGAGGAGAGAAGTGATTTTACAATAGACACCTACACACTCAGTTCATGCATGTGCACACAGCAATGCTGAAAAATTAAATCAAAATTCAGAATTAGTCAGAACTGCCTAAAATTTAAAAGTGAAACAATTAACACAGTAAAAATTCCTCCAACAGGAGAAGGAAAATTCTTTGTCAGTTATTCAGTTGAATATTAATAGCCAGAATTTGTAATAAAAGGAGAAAATATACACCCAAAGAACACATGATCCAATCCATGAACAGCACATAAGTGAAGAAACATTTTTCAAATGAAGACTAGAAATACACAATCAACAAATGATGAGGTGTCCAACATCCTTGAATACCACAAAAATATTAACCAAGACTGCACTGAAAGTCCACATTATCCCTTTCAGAATGGTTATCACCAAGGAGAGTAAGCAGCAAACATTTGCAAGGATACAAGAGGTAGAGAATCCGTATGTGTTAGAGGCAAGAATGTAATCCATTTAAAAATAGAACTGCCATATACTCCAGCTAGAACATTGCTGTGTATATACCAAAAAGCTTCATCCACTTACAATATAGATACCTGCCCATCTATATAACCCTTGCATATTGGGCATCTTCAATGCCCTAAGGACCTCATATAGGAGCCCACTGTGTAGAGATTTTGGCCTCTGCACCAGTGCCACTTCCTTAACACATGGCACTTGACTAAACCACAGCCCATAACAATAGGCAGCCACACTAGAAACTGGTTTTCCACTGCTAGTCAGCTGGCCTTTGAAAGAAAAAGGCATACACCCAGGTTGGGGAATCAGGGAACTAAATGGCTTGTCACCACCTTGTTAAAGCTGAAAACATATGTCAGTAAAAGGGGTCAGCCCACTGGAAAGAAAGATACCCATTGGAAAAGGTCACCAGTTGCATATTTCATGATTTCAAACAACACCAAAATGCTTCTCACACCATGATGGCATGATTACATATTATAGGATCAGAAGCACTTTTTATTATTACCTTCTCCGTTGAAATATTTAGAGTGATACCCTCATTGTCAATTTGCAGAGAACTGAAAGTATCCTCCAAAGGGTCAAAGCAGCAATGCTCATTCGGTTCCTACCATTGACGATATCCTCCTAAACGATTTCCTTTTCTGATTTCCAAGCAGCAAAACAGAAGAAAACCTGTGTGTTAGAACATTGATTTAGTGCCACAATTCTCTTGCCTTGGCTTCATTGCTTGGGTGTAGGTTAAAAATCCATTCCTGGCCCTTGATATGGGTTATGACCATGTGGCTTGTTGACATCACTGAGAGATCGAGACAAAGGATCTGTGTGGGCAGTGACACACGTCTCTGGACCAGGCTTCCTTCTGATAATTCTGTCTTCCTCACGAGGAGAGAATAACCCCTTAACCTGTGATCCAGGAAAGAGCAAAAATAGAGAAAACCGGGTCAGCTTGGGCAGTCAGGAGAGGAGCTCCGGATGCGGAAGCAAGCATGCATATGGTCCCATGAGCATAAGAAAGGCTAATTTCATAACCACCGAGTTTTCAGAATGCTGTACACCACTGTGCTACAAAGAGTTCATTAATCAAGTATTCAAGTGAACAATCTTGAAACTCTGGCTGAGGCTCATGAAGCAGAAGTAGATGATTATTGATAAAAAGCAACTCAATCCTTCTAGCTGCTATAAAACAATTATTGCTACAATACTTTAATCTTGCCTGGTTTTATTGTTTCAAACACCTTTGTTGTTCCCTAATATGAGCTGAATATCTATTATATAGCATTGTGCAAAGTATGCAAAAGGTTGGATTTCACAGTGATGGATTTGCTTTTAAAATAGAAAACCAAGTACCTTGACCTGATACATTTCTTTTTTGCTACAGCAAGTAAAGACATCATGGGAAATCAAAGAACTGAATGTACATGGGAGTCAAATGTAGAAACTCATTTTTTATTACAATTAAAAAATCTTTAGGATATCAGGAGACTCTTACAATCTACAATAATGTTTAGGACATTTAAAATGTCTTTAATCTTGGCTTCCATGCCTCATATTATCAAGATTAGAAAATGCGTGAAAGAAATGAATTCTTCTTTACCTACCATGCGTCATATAAAATGCATTGGTGTGTTTGTGTACAAGTACAAGACTAGCTAGTGGACTCTAAAAGCCTCTTGATGAACCATTCTAATGTCTGTTGCTGTCTATATCAGTACACAGTGATTGATATTTACATGGCTCGGGAAACACATTAAAATAGTATATGCAAATGAACCAAGAAAATGAAACTATTTGTTCAGCTGTCTCCTGAATCAAGACTGTGATGTCACCACAGAGATTAAAATAATTTGTTTCACCCTCTTCTGATTAAGAACGCCACCATGCTAGCACCTTCAACAGTAACTCTCATCTATCAGTGTGTTATGTTGGAGTTCAACTCCTTGACACACAAACATGCATACACACAGTATCACATAAGTTGCTGCTAGGTGAATCCCCACATGTTCTCTTAGGTGTGCAACACCCCTGTTTATACTGCATGCTAATCTTTGACATGTATGGATATGTCTTTATTTGGATCTAGCATACTCATGAAGCTCAGACAACTTTATGCGACACCTGCAAACAATGAGTGTTTCCATTCCTTTAATTGGTCCCCTGCCGTCCTTTCTTCCTCTTCAGTGCCTACTCCAGTAACTAAGAAGGTAATTGAATTTATCTCCCTACTACACAAGCCAAATGGTTTCAATGATTCAGATGCTTGGTTGAAA